>NC_057943.1:14203988-14436488 GCF_018555375.3 Anguilla rostrata | reverse complement strand
GGAAAAACACTTAGAGTGATTAAACACGGGGGGGCGGCACTGAAGAGGTTTCAACACCTGCGGCAATTCAGAATGGATTACCGTCCCTCGCCGTGTGTTAATACGTGGGGAATCTATCATTAATGGACATCCAGAGGACTTCATGGATATCCAATGAGAAAGCCATCAATCCTTTAACAGCAAACTTTTTTTTTTGCCTACACAACATGAATTAAAAGCCCAGTACAGAAAAGAAAGAATGATATGACGTTTGGTGTTTAATGGTCTCTGTTTTACAGTTTGATGACTGGTGTTCAGGGCTGTCCCATCATGCCCCATGTCCTGTGACTGGTAGCATTTGCCACTGATTGCTACACGGAATGCTCCAAGGGTCCACATCTGTCTGAGAAGACTGGAAGAATTACGGATGCCTTGTCTGTGTTCAAACAGCAAAATGTGGTGCCAGATGGAATTGCATTATGATTAGAGATTATGATTGGTGGACATTATGTTTTAATTTTTTATTGTTAGTCAATTTATTATTTGGTAGCAGCAGTTGGGTTCCATCTGGTCCAGTTGCTAACTCACTCTGGTGTGGTAATGGAATATTATCACTATGTTAAAAGGGGGAGAAGAGTAGAGGTGAAAGATGAAGATGACTCACACACACACACGCACACACACACACGTACTAGTATATATTTTGACCATTTCCCATGTTTCTCAATTGATCACAGAGCGGAGGATTTGTTGACCATAAATCAGGAATACAGCAGGATGTGGGATATAGGCGTTCTGCAGGTAGAAAATCAGAAAGCGAGAGGGGAAAGGGGATGAAAGAGGATGGGGAGCAGATTTCAGGGTGTCTTCTCAAAATTACCACAGATAGAGAAAAATAAAGAAGGAGATACACAGGTTGAGCAATTGGAATGCAAAGTAATCTTTAGAAGGAAGAATTTTCCTCCTGTCTGCAAGTAGGTGAAATGCAGAGTTGTATTTTTTTACCCTTGGATTGCCCTAATTATACAGCACATTGATTTTACAATGCATCCATGGATTGATTAGAGATGCCTTGCCCCTCCTCCAGGAAGCGCTCTGCACACAGGCACTTTTTGATCTCTTAGAATCACTCCCCGAGGTGAATCAATGGAGCCTGCATTTTCCTGTCTTCTCCCCTCTCCTCACTCTCTCCCTCGCTACTCTTTTGCACTGAAGTGTCTATGCAGGGGAGTTTGGTGGAGGGGTAGAAAGAGAGAGAGGGGATGACAGCAAACGAGTGCTCAATCTATTCTTTATTTGAAGAGGCAAATGAAAGTATGAATGAGAGCGGAGGGATCAATCGATCTGGGTTGGAAAAGGGAAGAGGTATGAAGAGCAACGTGTTTAGAAATCAATTATACAATGAATATGACATGAGTCACTTATGATGCCCTTTGGGGACTGAAAATATTATTCCTGGAGGCATCCATAAATCTGTTGTCCATGCATAAATCAATGAATGAATGGACAAATCAATAGATACCGCAACAAAAAAGAAAAAAAAAAGAAAAAACTGAAACAAGAAAATATAACAATGATGTGTCAGGTTATGCATTTTTTGGGATGTATAATCCATCTCATATATATTAGTGTGAGTGAGTGAAAAACAAGCGCTTTTGTCATCTATGGTGTTTGAGAAATTCAGTATGGCTTCATAATGTTCCGAAGGGAAATTGTACTGCGCTCCTCTCTTTGAAGAAACCTCAAAGTGAGACCAGGAAAGGGGAGGAACATGGGCAATGATGAAACCTAGAAACAAGCAAAATGGACCCCGTACCAGCGCACCTTTCCACAAAAGGAAACACAGCAAATGTCACAGAAATGATTGCGGAACAACTGCACGGCGCGCACTGTACAAGCAACCACTTTTGACCACCGCGCACTTTTTTCCTGCTGTTACAATCCAGATATTTTAGGGAGGGAAGGCACCACCAGTAATGAAGGGAATCGATCTTTGCGGTGTTATTAAGAGAGCCGACGTGAAGCGCTAATAAAGCGAGTGATATTCTGTGGAGGTTTAATTAGTTCGGCCTGAAAATGTGCTTACAGGGCTGTCTGCCACTCGAGCGTCACCTCGGACCTGCACGGAGGCTCTCATTTCACGGGCCACTGGGACCTGGACCCGGGCCCTAGCTGCGCTCTCCGTCCCCTTTATTAATTCTCTCATCAGGGAATCACAATGCGCACCTATTTACCTCCTCAATGAGCCCATTCATTCGTCCGTTTTTCTGTCCGCGTAGAAGCGATCGCCGGACTTTAATCAATCTTGAAAACGCTCGGTCTTGACCTTGGTTTTCAGAACCAAGCATCTTTTGGGAGGCTTTAATGAGGGAGCTTTCCCCCTCATTAAATTAAATTTCATATGCCACGAGGCACACCTTCTCCTTCGGAACTCTGGCAAACGCAGTTGAAGTAGAGGTCGTAAAAACAAAAAAAAAATGGCCGCAAAATTGAATTAAGCAGAAACAAGCTGGAATTGAATGCATTAACAGAGAGATGCTACTGATGCTGCTGCAGTGGTGCAAGTACACAGGTCACATGGGTCTCTCTAGCAGTTTCTGAGGGGTGAGCATATGAGGTTGATTACTGTGTAGCTCAATTTGAGCTCACTGACAAAAGAGAGAGAAACAGGGGGATGTGACTGTAGAGTACACAGTATGACATCATTTAGTGATGGAATACAGAGACAGGCCTATTAAAACAGGTCTACCTGGGTTGGTTATTGTTTTTGCCACAGGTCCTCAGAAAAATGATAGCTGCCACAGCCATGAACAGTTTGTTTGCTCGTGGTCACACTTGACACACACTCCTGTTTATACAGTATATACATTAAGTGCAATGGCTTTCTCTTTCAATAGCCTGTTGTCCTGCTACCCTTTATCTTACATGAGAAAAAAAATCATTGCCTGTTTTCTACATTGAGCTCGGATCAGAATTCAGTGCAACTAACTGGCTTTCGATCATTTCAGGAAATGCGGAACTTCATGGTATTGTTTATGTGGTGTATGGGGAAGCCCTGGCTTTAGACCAAAGTCCTTGGCATTAGAAATACTTTCTCACTGTCTGTGGGAATTCTATTATAAAAAGAAGATGCAGTTTATAAGTGTGGTACACTTAAAAAATCTCTGTTTTGCTTGTCTACTGAAATGTGTACAGGTAGGGGTATCAGTATCTGAGTACAGTTAAGTAATTCTGTACTTGCAGTTAACCTGTCTTTGATATTTGTTGATTTAGAGAGAGGGAGAGAAGGAATTGGTAAGAAAGCACACAGTATATAGCTGTTGAGGGTGACAGAGTACAGGGGACCAAACTGTAAGAAATCTTCATCGCCATTAGCTCAACATAATTTACACTATATTGATATAAAGTAATAAGCCAACTATATTCTTTTATTATATTAAATCCAGTCAGTTCATCCATTTGCATTGTTCCCAATGGTAAGTAACGTGCTGTCACCTGATATACTCCTGTATTAATGTGTCATGGCCTAAATCATGTGCAGTGTGTTGAAATATATGGTGCCTGTGAAAAGGAAGGTGATGAGGTCATGGTGGCTTCCTGCCACAGGGGTGACCACTGTCAGGCAACCCCCCAGCGCCACAGATATGGTATGTAACGGCCCCAAGACTTCCTCCACCATTGCTTTTTATGAACCCTGGATTGCACGTGTTCATCTTAGCACTGTCAATAGAAATAACTTGTCCAATATGAAGGCACCCATTAATCATAAGCCATCCCTCTGGAAAGGAAAGGAGGCTCTTCATCTCTCTCTTCTCCCTGTCCCTAAACATCTGTTTCTATCCCATCTCTCTCCTCTCTCACTTTCTCTTAAGGTCTATCCTTTCAATGAAAAAAATAATTCTGAAATCTTAAAGATACTGCCAAGAAACACATCATGGTGCATAATTGCTCTTTACGTGCAGGCGTGTGTGTGTACGTACGTGTGTGCATGTGCCTGCATGCAGCTGAAGCAGCTGAATAGCATGCACAGGAAGTGTAAGCATGACCTTGGATGTGCGAGATGAAGTATGTGTAATATATAGTGACAAAGCCTTGGCGTGTAAACAGCCTTGGAGTACCCATCTTCCTGCACACACACACATATGCATGCACGCACACACACACACACAAACTGTCTGCCTCTGTGGCTGCAGATGGAATATGTATTCTCCCAGGGTGCCAACACAGCAACCAAGGGACAGACAGGGGTTTATGGACCTCTGTCTAGCACATAGAGTACGCACAGGGAAAAACAGCTTCTTACACAGATGAAAGGCAAGCCCAGTCTAAGATCGATGAGGAAAAAGTGCTTTTACAAGAATCATGCCAATCCTGGTGATATTTGACCACCATCTCATTTCCAGAAACCTTTCTTTTCTGAATCGATGTTTATGATTCATCTTTCCACAGGCTCAGTGGTTTTTATACCAAAGTACCACAGCAATGTTTTTAAAAAAAAAAAAAAAGGCTTGTGGCCTTATTTCAAGGATTGAACCTTCTTGTCAAAAAGTGCCCAGCTGATTTGCTATTGTGACAAATAGAACATTGCAGTTTGGATGCTGTGACAGGGAATCAAACTGCTGCTACTGTCAGTGTCAGTTGACTGATGACCAGTGGTTAAAAAAATAAATAATTCACCTGGCATATGAATTTTTGATAAACGAGCAGCCAAACCACACCATAATTCATGTGTTGTGCGTGTTTGTGCACACAAGTTATTTTGTCTCCAATGATAATGCTCTGGTGTGCGGATGTTTGCGAAGCTCTGCCTGTGATAAATTATAAAAGCTGTGCATTTTGTGCCCTGCCCATCATCACCATACTGTTCATTTGTGAAAAAAGGGATTAAAGTGTGTTGCAAGGGTCACACTGCAGCTATATAGTCACAAAGTGATATGATTTTTTCCCCCTTCTCTAACACTGGTCCACTGGTAGGAGAATAAAACACTGATTGAAAGGTTAGTGGTTGGTTCAGCGTGTTTATGGGTCTCAAAAGCATGGACAGTCAGTAGGTTATCTCCGCATTAAAGTCTAAGACCTGTGCTCTTGCTCTGTAGAATGGCATCCTTCACCAAAATGATTTACAGCTCAAGGGTCTCTGGGTTTAAAAGTGCTAACCATAGAGATGTCTTAAAATAGGAAGAGTGGGACCCCGAAGCTTAGCTCTGATAAAGTACACAGTGATCGCTGACAAAATGCAGACACACCTCTTTTTTCTGCTCCTGTGGAGCATCAGGTTTCCCCAGGGAGGGGTTCCACACTGTCAAAGCTGCAGTGACCGCTGGACCCTGGCATGAGCCCTCCTGCCTAGAACACACACACCATTCGGCTGATACTGTTGTCATCTTATAGCAGCAGCATGACTATGTGTCTCTCTGCCTGTTCTCTATATTAAGTTGCCACAGCACTGTGATAAAAACATATCCACAATGTATGGAAACCCTCCAAGTGGAGGCAATGCGAAAGCATGTGGAAGCTGTGGTAGAAGCTGTCAGTCCGTCTTTTATTCTCAGACAAGTGACACATATTCTGTCCTTTCCTATGGCAGTTTCCGAATGCATTAAGCGATGAGGTTTCATTCCTAAAATGGCAGAATAAGTCTACGATTTCTATCAAATATTTTAAATGCATGTGACGAATACGGGAATTAAAAAGACAAAAATTGATGCAATTACACACTACAAAAAAAGTGCAATTTCAGATCAATGGCATTATCAATTCATGGGTTAACGCCTGGAGCGTGCATTGGACGAGATGCAGGAATACACCCTGGACAGGCTGCCAATCTATCGCAGGGCGCGCACGCACACACACACACACACACCATTCACTTGCAATTTACTCACACACTCATACCTATGGGCAATTTAGAGTCTCCAATTAGCCTACCTGTATGTCTTTGGTCTGTGGGAGAAAACCGAAGTACCCGGAGAAAACCCACGCAAACATGGCGAGAACATGCATACTCCACACAGGCCCTTCCTGCTGTGAGGCAACATATATATAAATAAATGAAATACTTTTAGAATTTTAGATATGAAGAGTCATGTACATACTACCTACTGTACAATCTTTATTTAAATACGTACAAAACAGGTTTTGCAAAACTATTTGCAGGTTACAAGCATCCTTTATATAGCACTTTGGTTTCTAATGAGCCTTGGTTAATATCTAACTGATGTAAATAAAATGATAGAACCTTTCAAATGTTTCCATAAAAAGAAACTGGCCAATTTGCAGTTTTTTAAACCCCAATCAATACCATTGCCTTAAATAATTGATCGTCTTGCTTTTTTTTTTTTTTGTAATCCAAAATGCTCTGCAACCTCTTCAGCAGAAGGGCATTTTAAATCTAGGTAAAGACGGGCGGCGTATATTTACAAAGCGGTGCATATCTTCGTTCTGTTATCCATCATTTTGAAGATGAGGAATGACTGAATGAAGACCTTTTTCGCCCCCTCGGAGCTGTGAACCGTGCTGAGCCATAAGACCACTGAAGCCTACTTAGCGGTGGTAGCAATTTGATGAGACGGCCTTTCTGCTTTATTTAGTGAAGTGCTGGCTAATATGATTACAGTGAGTAAGCGCACTGTTTTTCCCTCTCAGCGCGCTGCAAAGGGAGTCATTAAAGGAGTCCCCAGTGGCTGAGCCAGGGGGGTAAGGGGTTGTGGATTTTGGGGAGGTTGGAATGGAGATAGAGAGAGGAAGGTATTATTCCCAAAAATGTCCACCATGGAACTACAATGTTTAAAGGTCATAGGTGTACTAATGCTGTGCTTGGTGATTTACCATATCAGTCTGTTGTGAACAGAAAAGTGAACAAAACAGCTGGCAATATACAATTTTATTGCATATATTAATATAGAAATTATAATTATCTATCAAAATACTTTCAATGGAGTGAGAACTGTTTTGTTTACTGTACAGACAAGGAACAAAGATAACCACTCATTTGTGAACAAAAGACATTTTCTGAAATTGTTTTTTTACGTGAATGAGAGCAATAACAACTACCAGATAAAACAAATAGAAAAGACACAAACGGTATACATATCTCCATTGAATGTCCTTTCTAAAAAAAAAGAAAATAATTTGCTTTATCTTTGCTTATAGAAAACAAAACAAGTCATTTTGGTTATTGGATAATGGTTATTTTACGTATCCTCTCTTTCGTGCCTCACATACAACACATTCTTTACCGTAGCATTGCATTTCATTACTTCTGAATTAGTCATCAGCCAAAAGTAGCCCTGATTTAGCATGCAGGTGGTAGGTCCCCCGCACCCTCCCCCGCCCCCGTTCTGCTGAACAGTCTTTGGTGTCTTGCTACCGCCCCCTCCTGCTCCTTGTGAGTAGTGTTGTGACACGAAAAGCCATCGCTGCGACATTATTATAACGTGCGAGCCTGTTCTCAATTCTGTTCTCAAGTGATTAATAGCTCGAATGTTAAAACTTCGTATTTTTTTATTTTTGTTTAATTTATTTTCACAGAAATGTATGGAGGAAGGAAAGTGCTGAACAGTGGTGCATATTTTAACGGTTTAGGGAAATTGGCTCTTCCGTGAGGCCTCGTCTCGTTTCTCAGTTCGTAACCTAGACAAGTCTTTTAGCCTACTTTGTAGCCGGCGACTCGTTGGAAACGGCCCTCAGTCCTGGTGCCGATTATAAATTAAGTAGTATGACAGCGCTGGTGAAATGTAATATCCTAGTGTACCACAGGGGACCGCCGTTTCTTTCATTTCGTCTCTTTTTCTTCCATTTAATTACACAGGCATTAGAGCCAGTTCAGCATAAATCCGAGCAGGACAGTGGGCTCTCTAAAAATCGACAATGAACATTGTACCAGTAGTGCGTTGATTTATTTGTTGTGCGTGTGCGTTTCGGTGTGGGTGCGCGCGTGTCTGTGCGCGCTCGTAGGCTGTGTGTTCCAGTGTGCAAGGCAGATTGTTCACACACGCACGTACACACACAGGGCACAGTCCGTAGAATATGTAACAGTTTTTGGATTTTCCCCCAATTTAGAAGATATTCAGCCTAGCACTATAAACTTGTACTTCAAGAAGCTTTGACAAGTCAGTAGTCATTACCGTTTTAATTACGTTCATAACTTAATCGAGTCAAGCAGTCCGATGTTACATTCATACGACCTAGTCGGTATAACTAAGAGAGGGCGGAATAATTGTAACAGTACATGAAAACGCCATATAATGTCCGTATGGAGGTTTTTCTGCATATGCTTCAGAATTATGAAGCATGGTGCTTTATTTATGAAAAAAGACCGTGCGCAAACATTGACGCAATAGCAACTTTAACTTACCATGAAATGACTTGTCAAAATCGATGAGCAAAGCTGCTTGTGTGTTTCTCAACACCCAGGTAAGACTCTACAAAACAAATAGCCTACTATACCGACCAATCCGGTGTGCTTTTAAATTTTTTTATTTATTTTTTTTTAAATTCGTGCAACCAGGTGGCAGGAGCATCCGGAAGATGCCGTCAACGCAGCAAGCAAATTACCTGAACACATTTGACATTAAACACGTTAAGCACGTTATACACATTAAACAAAAATCAAACACGTAGATAAGTGCAATTTATTTAACAAATATTAAACACATTTAAAATGCTAAAGGTCTGCCTGAAAGGGTACTACCTGTAGATGACTTAACACCAAACAATTCCCGCAAAAATTCAGCCAGAAAACCATACAAACTTTAAGGACTGATGACAGTGTAAACCAATGAATGGTTTTATTTATAGTAAATAAAAAATAATGCCTTCCATCCGAAAATTATTTCCGGAACACATTTTACTTACCTCATTCAAAAACATCTCTCCCCACGAAGGTCGTCGAATTCCTCCGTTCTTTTCGCACGCGTTAGAGGATTGAATTGCTCGAGTACAACCCTGAAATTGGTATTGTAGCAGCACTGCACAAAAAGTTACTGACTGTGTTACATTAATGATGCGTTCCATTTATACCAACTCTCCCTAGTAGAGCCAATGTGTCCAGTCTATTACGGAACTAGTTTTATTTATTTAACTTTAGCAGCAGCAACTACGAAGTTATAGCTTTAGATAAAAACGAAATAAGATTCTGTAAAACTTAATCGGATTAGTCGTCTCAGTAAACCAGAACGTGACTGTATCATATTAAATGCTGAATGAGTCTCCTGTCGAAATGCTTTTTATGGTCTAATTTAACGTACATACAGTGCATACATAGGCTAATAATGACATAATACAAGTACATTATAAAAACCTTAGCACAGTGGGTCCCAACCCTTTCCTCTGGAAGGCTAACCCCCTGTCGCATTTAACGAAGTATTTGATGTGTTCTATCTCAAGCACACCTGATGCAACTAAGGCTTGCTAATTTGCTTATTTTCTGCCTTAGTTAACAATGTTCGGGTAGAACATTAAATAAATATATATGTGGGCTGCAAAAAGGCCATTTCGTCCTTTTTATATGACGAACATTTTTATTTATTTATTGCAAAACAGGATTTTCTGTCAAGTGCTCAAGTGGACAAATTAATAGATGACCGTATTGTTAAAATCATAGATCTGTTTTTTTTTTTTTCGTTTTAGCTGATTATTATATAAAACAAATCAAAATAATTAAAGGTTTTACATTATTATTATTATTATTATTATTATTAGTTGTTGTTGTTGTTATTATTATTATGCTTATACGTTTAACGAAAATACACTGTCATAGCCTAGAGACTAGGCTACTTCAAAGTGTAGAAGAATGGGAATAATACGAAATTAAACCAAATAAGATTATTTGTACTAAAAAACCGATATATAAAATAATAAATCCAATAAAAGAACAAAGATAAATATTCAATCATAACGCAATCTGACTGAAAAATGCGCTTATAGTAAGCCTAGTTGCAAAACGAATAATTAAAGATAAAATGCATTTTGCAGAGCGCCGTGTTATAATGTTGTGTCTTACGAGGTTTCAGATCAAAGAAAATAAAACTAATTAAATCAACTTAACTATCTCAGCAGGTGCAGTGCATTTGGGCAATAACAGTTTATAGCCATTAAGAGATGCGTTCTAGGCTATCTAATAAATTGTTGACGTCACGGCAACTTGTGCACCTGAAAATGCGAACATGATTCCTAGGGCCGGCACAAACTCGAACTTTAATTCCAGAATAACTCCACAAATATTTGATTGTCTAGTGGTTAGTGATGACCAAGTGGTGACCTTAGCGGGTTAGCCTCAGTTCACGTCTCAAGCAAGCTGCTAATTCTGCGTTTGTTACTCATACATTAAACTGAAAAACCGCACTATAAATATCTGAATTTAACATAGTCGGTTCACTTCATATTCCAGAAGGTCTTTATCATGACTATTGCTCGAGTTTAGGTTTGATTGCTGTTCTCATGTCTACCTTCCTAGCTTTTTAATGGTCCTCCTCTTTACTACTAATTTTGTACAACTAATTTTAGTCATGCTACATCGGATACCCTGTTGCAATTAGGAACAATCACAAAACAATTACTATTTTAAGTAATACAAAAAATAGGTGCTTTGTGGAGGCAACATGAAATACCATCTATAGTTAGGTAACACTTGTTTTGGTGTCTTCATCCAAACAAAGAAAATAGATTTGGGATGCTTTTTGAAAAGAGGTCATTTTAAAAAAGTAAATATTTTGTGTGCAGTGATAAGAATCACATTCCAAATTATATATGACTCATTTAGAATTCAAAATTAGATTTTTAAATGCCAGGTTTGTCTTTAACAAGGCAGACAACAAGGCAGACATTACCGATGAAGCAGTCTAGTTGGATTAATTCCACTCCTCATTCTAATATAGACTATTTGGTCTGAATGGGCTCATATTCCAAAAACCATCAGACATGGTAATACACAGAAATACACACAAACAGTGTTGGTTCTCAAGTGAATGATATAGCGTGCACCTTCAACAAATATCATAGTATTTTGAGACATGAACCCTTTTCCTTTTTCTAAAATCTGAAAAGTAAAGTAAAGCTATATTATGACTGTGTCTGTGTGTATGTGTCTGTGTGCACGTGTCGGTGTGTGTGTGTGTGTGTGTGTGTGTGTGTGTGTACATGTGCGCTTTAGTAACAGTAGTAGTCCCATAGTAGTTGTGCTGTCAAAGTTCAGAGAAATTGGCAAGTTAGGGCAAATTTTCTCAATGTGCTATATGCTGAACCCCAACTAATGTCAGACAGCAGGCTAAACTAACAAAAGGCCATGACCCCAGACCAGGTCAGAATAACCAGCTAAAAATCCTCCCTTTTTCATCAATTCAAAAAGTACACATGAATGGCATTAAAATTACGGTTTAACATCTATTGTCATGAGTGTGTGTGTGTGTGTGTGTGGGGGCAGGTGTGCGTGTGTGTGCGTGTGTGGGCATGTATGCATGCATGTGTGTGTGTGTGTGTGTTTTGGTGTGCGTGAGAGATTGTTCATCTGTGTTTGTGTTGTATGCTTTGCCAATGTTTGGCAATGAGAAAATGAAAGAGAGAGTTAGAGAGAGAGAAAGAGAGAGAGAGGGCCATGCTATAGAGCGACAAACAAAGCAAGTTTTACGTTAGGTGTTGTCTTTATCTTGAAATATATTTCAGATACAGTAATCATTACTGTAATGTTGCCGGCTATGGACAGTGATGTATAATGAAACTGGAGGAGGATAGCATTATATTATTGCCTGTGTGGTCAGGGCAGGGGCTGCAGTTCTATAGGTCTTAGTTGACAGGTGTCAGGGTGCATATAATAAAGGGTGTTGTATACATGTATATGTACTGCAGAAAGGGCTATGGGATTAGTCTGATATCAGATCACTGTACCCCGTTGTGGAGGAAAAAGCTCATAGAGACAAGCGGAGTTCAGAGAGATGCAGAGGAGGAGAGATTGACAACTCAAATTTATTCTGATGGTATGCCAATAGGGTGCTTGAAATAATATCTGATATTTAACATCTTTACTTCAGCAATATTAATTTTTTATCCCTGACCAATAGGTATGGCTGAGTACCCAAGTACCCAAATACTGTGCCATCCCCAGGCAGACTTGAGAGACATCCAGAGTGCTTGGAAATCAAGAAGAGAGGTGCTGGCAGGCCAAGGCAGGTCTTTGTTCGGGATTTAGCAAGGTAGTGTTTGGAAAAGGTTGACATTTAATTTCTTTGGGAAAAAAGGGTCTGAAAAGCAGCTATATTCCGAACGTGGAGGGTGGGTGCGTTGTGCTCAAGGTCGGTGCAGTGTTTGCATTAGAGTACCTGTGTTTCTGTGGCTTATCTGAATCCTACGTGCGCATGAGCCACGTTCTCTCACTCAGGTGCATGGGAGATTAGGGAGTTCTGGAGGCCAGTCACACACAGGCACGTACATACACACACACACACACACATGCACACACACACACACACACTCAGAAATACACACACACACACAAACACACCCATGCACACACACACTCAGAAATACACACACACACACACACACACACACACACACACACGCACACTCACACACACACAAACAGAAATACACCCACAGTCACATACACACATCATGCACGCATGCACACAAACACACACACACACGCACACACACTAACGGGTTGAGTGTGAAACGTTTGCTTGGACATTCCAGTATAGCTGACCGAAGACAGACAAACACACCGTTGCCTTTACACAAGATAAGAAAAGAGATCTGCATGGTTGCAAGAGGAGCGGGGTGTTTTCAGGACTGCTTCCCTGAGTTTTACTACTATTTTCTTGGACTTTTATCATGAAATAATCCAGAAAAGGTCAGCTAGGTGTAGGCTGAGGTATGGTACAATTCAGCATTTTATTACCATGCAAATTTAATTTCTAATGAATTAATATTATTTGTTTCATATTGTAGTTATAAAAGCACACAATATTTTCAGGATGTGAATGGGTTCTTCAGTGCTCAAAGTGCTTTAGGTTTCAACTTTCCATTCTGCATAGTTCTGGTGCATTAATATTTGTTGACGGTCATTCATTTTCTAGAAAATTAAAAAAAAGAAAAATCTAAATAATAATAAAACAAAAAACCAGAACCATGAAAAGATTATGCAAGATTGGATCTTTGCTTCTGCTTGTAGTAGTTTTTGACATTTCCAATCAGGCTAGTTGGACTCTCAAACCCTGAGACAAAGGGCATCCCAACAAAACTACAAGTAGCCTACTACAATGGCTCCCCTGAAAACCGTGCTCTGACCTCATCCCCTCCTCCATCCCCCCAGTTCAGTCCTGGTACGTGACCTGATGGCACCACAGCCACATTATCAATAATTCTCTCAAAGCTATTCAAAGCAGCACCCCAGCTCTCCCTGGAGCTGGAGAACCACAACCTGAGCACATTTTGCTCACCTGAGTCCCAAGATTGGCAGCTGCCGAGCCCTGGGGGTTAACTTGCAAGCGGAACCTTGGCATAGGCTAGATAAGTGGAAGTGCTACTCTGTTGTAGCTGCTACTTACACACATCTCTAAATCTCACAGAGAGTGCAGAGGTGTTGCGCCACATTATGGACAGAAAGTGTGATGGATATAAACACAGCATGTTGACATTATCCTATTTTTTTCCTTTTTTTGGTGAATTAGCTTTTCCTGAAAATGCAGAATTAGAGAAGAAGTGATAACAGAAGTTACCAATAAATTTTCAAATGAATTTTCAAGTTAAATGTAAAAAATTACAGTTGTGCACAATAATCTGGGATGAACTGCATAGGATGGTTCACTATGTGGCATAATAATGCTAAATAAATTAGAAGATCAATATAAATAATTAAATGGCCTTCATCAATAATGAAGCCTGTGCACGTGCTATCCTGACTCGGAAAGATCTAGAAAAACAGCATGCGGCCCCAGAAGTTCAAGGGTCTTTTAGCGCTGCCTCCTTATCACGTCTTCTCATGTGATTTATCACTGGGGGTATCTCAGCCATTACAGCCGACTTGCCCCTCTATTTCCAAAGCTCAGTGCTAAGAGCGCCCTCTGCCCCAGTCAAGTATCATGATGTCATTGATGCGTGACTAATTTGCAATCGAATATACCTGCCGCCTGTCACATTTCTCAATATTACCCCTTCCATAGCCCCCACTCCTCCTTTCCGGCTTTTATTTCTCTGACATTTTTGACACCTAATAAAGCATTCAAAATTCTGTGGATAAGTGTGATCGGATGCAGGCAACAGTGGATTGGCCCACCAGAAAAACTATCTCTGTTCAACGACAGTTTTCTTTTTCTTTTTTTTTTTGACTGCACTGTTTGTTTGCTTTGAATGCTTGCTTTTTGGCAGCTGGTTGGGTTGTTTTGTGTGGATAGTACAAATGACCTGTATGAACTGACTTTTTTATGACCCTATGGGAAATGATTCACACCCCAGTTATTTACATTGGCCAGAGAATTTGGTCAAGCTGAAACATGTTTTTCATACATTAAAGTAAAAAAAATGTAATAAAGATGGAACATTTATTTGATTTTTTCACAACAGTGTTTATTACCTTTCCTTGCTCAAAATTACTTTTTTAAAAGTATTTAATCCATGCGACAGTCTACAATCTTTTATTGCATCTAAATCTGCATCATATACCTTTAGAATACATTTAAGCAATGTTACATAACAAATAGGCATTTAGCATTCTAATAGCATTTCTGTAATTCCCCTGACATGTTAGCAGTCAATAATGTTGCAGAGTTGTATATCATTGACTAGTAGCATCTAACTTTGTGAGGTTGTTCAACTTGCTCTATACCTACAATGTATTGTATGTGATATGAGAGGTTGTGGTAGGCCTTTTCCCTGGTTTTGCATGAAGTGTAGACCATTGCTTTTAAAGTGTAAAACCTACTCAGTCTTTCAGGTGTAGCTAATCAGTAAAGAGTAATACATCTGAGTTCAGGGTTGGTGAAAAGTTTTTTTTTTCTTTCTGTAGGTACATCCGATCTGCATTTCCTTATCTAATCCCCGTACTTTTGATAGCATTTAAGAGGAAACACTGCCAAGAAACTTGACGCGACCCCTGCAACTTTGTCAGTGTCAAAAAGTACCAGAGATCTGAACCATAGTTTAATGATTGCAGGGTCTGTTCACCCCCACCCTCTCCCCACACACACCTGGTCTGGGTACCTGTGTACTCTTCTATAACTGTGACACAGCTACAGTTCCCGAGGTCTTCAGAAACAATGCCCCCACACCTCCCCCTCCATCCCCACCCCAACCACTCCTGACATACTGACCGCTACTTCACCTCTCTTCACCCACTGAGTGAAAATGAATCAGAGTGAGTGAAAACCTCACATTGTCTCAGTTAGTCCTATCCCCCATCATACACTAAAACAGACAGACAGGTGACAAGTTAAAGCAAAAACCTGAATAAATGAGTGGAGAAATATAACAAATGCAGATGTTTCCATACAGGTGTACTGCATGATACAATTAAGCAATTAACATACTATCATGCTCTGTGGCATGTATAAAAATTCTGAGCAAGCCCACTTGACCTCCATTTTGGATCAAGATGGCAAGAGGAAAAGTGATTTTGAAAGAGGGTTTATTATTGGGTCATGGATGGCAGGAGCTTTAGTCACAAAGACTGCTCAATTGGCTAGTGTTTCAATAGGAACAGTGACTAAAGTGACATCTGGATTTCGATCTATGGGAAAGACATTGGTAAACAGGGTCAGAAATTGTGGTTGAAAACATACATTTGATAACCGTGATGCTCATGCATTAGTGCAATATGCAAGGAAAAACAGAACAGCAACTCCTCCTCAGGTGACTGAGAATGTCAATGCAGGACGTGATCAAACTGTGTCAGCAAGAACAGTCTGTCGTCAACTACAAAGAGGGATATTATTGTAGAGTCGCACTGCATAAACCCCTCTTTACAAAGACGAATGCACATTTGAGAGTTCAGCGGTGCAAACACCATAGGCACAGGTCTACAGGGATGTGGAAAAAGGTGATACAGTATGGTCAGATGAGTCATCCTTCACCATATTCTCGACAAGTAGGCGAGTACACGTGTCATACACCTAGAGAATGGTACTGGCCTGAATGTTTGACCCCTACAGTGAGGGGGTCCGGTGGCTCTGTGATACTGTGGAGGGCATTTTCCTGGTATGGTTTGGGTCCACTTGTCCCTTTAAAGGGAAGGGTCTCTGCAAAGTTCACCTTTATCCTTTGATGAAACGTTTATGTCCAGGATGACGATGCAATGGCTATGCTTCAATGTAAAGCTAATGATAGTCATTTACCCTTAGATTAGTACAGTTATCTTTTCCTTTCTGTTATGGTTATTGCTCCATTACTTATAAATCAGGACAGGACAAAATTTAATAATTCAATAATTCTAAAACAATGCAGTGGAGCGATTTAGATGTGAAATCTTTTGATAAATAAAACTGAAGCCAAACTTAATGGAATATTGACCTCAATGACCAGCCTCATCCATCTTTCCAGAAGCCTTTGAAATGAGACTCAAGCTCACATCTTGCAAAGCTCATATCCCAGCCTTCTTTTAGCCAGGCCAGCACCAGAGGGGTTCTAGGTTCAGTGCCTCATGACAGGATGTTGAATTTGAACAAAAACACAGGGTTGAGCTGTAGCAGGGCCAGTGATTCTGGCTCCTATAGGACAGTGGGAATAGGCCTATCAGTCTGCCGGGCTGATATCGCTCTGTTTGCCAATGCAGTGCAGTCATAGTCTGAGCCCAGCTTGTTCACTGCACAGCCATGCTGTACCTGTCTCCGCCCAGCAAACATTCCAGGAAAAACACTGTTTCCACAGGTGCTGGCTCAGCACAGGATCCATGGAGTGGCATTAGCCAGAATAATAATCAGCAAAAATGGGCTACCTTGGGCTACATTCAGTCAATGCTAATTCCTGCACCCTGGCTGTGGACAGTCTAATGGCCCACGTACCATTTTCACTTTTTAGCTGCTTAGTGGGTCTAGCAGTGAGGCAGGGCCTAAAGCCTCATTCATGGTTCTACTGAAGCAGGTACAGAAGAGCAGTGGGCTGAGTTACTGGACCATGTAAAACCCCTTTTGAGTGAAATCCAGAAGCACAGCAGACATCTTGTGAGTAGTTAGACAGAGCTAACAAAAATAAAGAAGCAGAAGAATGTTGGGGGTGATGAAATTCTCATTTGACCTGATAACATAGTGTTGCTTTTTACCCCGTGAGAATAAAAATCCTTGTAATAATTCATTACAGAAAGTTTCTGTGTTCGAATTGTGGGCAAAATCTGTGCACCCTCAAAATCGAATTTCTCATTTTAGAAAGAGCTGAACAATGGCAACATCTCCACAGTGTGTTTTTAGTTTTTGGTTATTATTTTGGGGTGTTAATTCAATGGTTCATAGCCCTAGTGGAAAATTGACTCTTCTGAAATTATGACATTTTTAATACTCCTACGTATAGTAAATCACAGCTGAAGATTATGATTTTGACTGTTGTGCATTTTGGTAAAAGGGTGCAAAAGTGCATAGATGTATGTACACATACAGCATACAGCTGAATAACAAATTTGACTCTTCAAACTTGCAAGCACCCTTGTTATTATATCCATAACCCTTTGAGAAAAATAAATGCGCACTTTTTAAAAAGCTGTTAGGATATGCAAAAGCAGTGATATATAGTGGCTCACCTTGGCTTCAGCCACTGTACCACTGAGTTACCAGTACCAGTGAGAGGTTTGGGAATACCATCACTAGTAAAGGACACGTTTGTTGTCTAGATTTTTCTCAAGATGAGAAAGTGGATGGCTGGTATCACTGGTGCTTAAGTTCAGCTCTATTACAGCCCAGCAATTTGAGCTGTTCCTGTGTTGGTGCATACGTGTGTGCGTGCACGTGTGTGTGTGTTTGTGTGTGTGCATGTATGTGTGTGTTTGTGTGTGTGTGTGTGCGTGCATGCGTGCGTGTGTGCGAGTGGGTGGGTGGGTGGGTGTGTGTGTATGTGTGTTTCTGTAAGTGTATGTGTGTGTGTGCGCGCATGCGTGTGCATGCGAGTGGGTGGGTGTGTGCATGTGTGTGTGTGTGTGTGTGTGTGTTTGCATTCGTACATGTGTGCGAGTGGGTGGGTGGGTGGATAGTGTGCTGGTAGTCCCAGAGCCTCTGGAGACCCTGCTGAGACCTGGTGCAGCCGGAGAGATAGCAAGTGACAGTGTGAAATGAAACACACAGATAGGGAAGTGGGAGACAGGCAGACAGGAGCCAGCCCCTCTGCTCAGCAGAGATTAGTCAGACTACCTCTCCCCTCAAACAAGCCCTCTGCATTCCCCAAGACCTACCCACCCTGGCTCCAGAGATCCCCCAAGACTTGTGAGAGCCAGGGCAGAAAAGCACTCACACGCACACACACACTCACACACACACTCTCTCTCACACACACACACATTCACACACACCCACACCCACACACACACACAAACACGCATTCACACACACCCACACCCACACACACACACTCAACCACACACACACATTCACACACGCACACACACACACACATACACACACCCAACCACACACACGCACACACACACATTATTTAGTACAAATGGAGACTCTAAACATGACATTGTTGTTATTATTATTATTATTATTATTATTATTGCATACATATAACAATATGCACGTAAGCTAATGAATTTGCAAATCCATACTCACACCACCCATACCATTCATATACACACACTCGACCTCACGTTCAATCAATCAGTTGTACAGTAAGACAGACACATATACATTTTTTGTTCTCTACTAGCATGAGATAGGAGAATTCCGTGAACTTTGCCCTCTGCCGTACCTGACATTCTGCAATCAGCAATCTAGGGGTTGCATCCCCAGAAGAAAATGCAGACAGCGATGTACAAACTAAATGAATGGTGTGTATGCAAAATTGATTACTCTTCTCACCAATTTGTTGAATTGCTATATAATAAACATAAATCTGACCAATATTGTAAAACCCCCATTGCAACTTAAAGGCTATAATTATTTCTTTTTTTGTTAATCCGGTTAAATCCCATTGAAAAATACAATACAATTCCTTAAAAAAAACAAAAAAAAAAACAAACAAACAACAACATTCGCAAAACGGATGTGAATAACAATTTGGTAATTTCTGAAAGAATCCAGTCCATAACCAGGATCTTACCGGCATCAGTTTTGTGTACCTCCTAGTGAACGTGGAGCTGTGATGAAGAGCGGAGACAGGCTAACGCGCAGCAGGATCACTGAGCACCTCATTCACAAGAGCAGTATCAGTCGACGTAATGAGAGACGAGAATTAAAACGGGCAGTATAAGCCATATCTCAGTATTGTTTGCTGATGAAATATGACAGTTTGGATAGTTAAGCACGGAGAATAAACTGTCAGGAAGGAAGCACATAATCGAAATTGCATTTTAATTAATAATATTGATAAGAAGGCTAAATTTTCTGCATGGGACTTGATTCCCCATAAGGATGTAAGGATGAATAGAAGAAATACCGTGAGGTATTGAACATAATCTCGGTGTTCTGTAACTATTTATTCTGAATTTAATTTGTTGTGCTAAAAATATTCTGTGGTTTGTATTTTTTTTAATTATTCGACTGGCCAATATCCACAGACTTACACTTAATTACGCTTACGCTTTTTGTGTCTAACAATGTTTTAGGAATGATTTTGCTGATGGGTTAGACCGGCTCCATTAATAAATAAATAAAATTTAAAAAATCAAGCCACGTGCACTTAAAAATCTGCACTTTGTAGCAAATATCCTTTTTTCAGTTTTCTCTGAGAAAAAAAAAAACAATTAAAAGATTCTCATGTCTCAAAATTTTTCATTTTTTGTCTATGCGTACAGCTAATGGTTTATTTATTTATTTATTTTTTTATTTAGTACACTGATCAAATTTAAGTTCATTTGATCTGAAGTGGAAAATAGACCCTTAACCAACATGTTACAAATGTGTATATATGTGTGTGTCACTTCATATGCTAGTGAAGGATCTAGTGTATCAGATTTCCATAACGGTATATTGCAAAACAATAACGCCCATCATAGTTTAATATGACTGTCATGATTTAATGCTGTGCAACTGTTTTATTTTAGTTTTGTTTTAAATCAATATTAGCGGCAACTCTCTCTATATGTATATATATATATTATCATACTTCACATAGACAATTTGGTTTTTAATGTAATGTTTATGCGAGTTAATGCAATTATTATTGAAATTACAGTTTCATATTTTAAAAAAGAAAGTTAAAATATTCAGGCTCTCAGAAAGACAAGTCTACGTAATGTATTGCTTAATATGTCAAGTCTTTATATGCTCTTATTGAGGTTATGCCTCATGTCATGCCCCATTCGTGCTAAACATCGCAACATCCTACTTGCATCATTGGATTATAGCCTACGTTACGTTCAATGTCTTTGAAAATGGACAAATTGATTGACGCATTCGTGTAAAACGGGGAAAACATGAAGAACCTGTCCTCGTAGGCAATCATTAATCATCTACAAAATGTCAAAGTACTTAGGCATAATCTGAGTATGTCTTTAACCTAAATATTCGGTTGTAATATTACAATTTTGCTGCAAATTAAATCACCTTTTTTTAATTTATGACACTTTAATTTGAGAAGATTATTTGTCTTCAGTGGAGTCGAGAGAGAGAGAGAGAGAGGGGGATGTTATAGGAGGCTTGAAGCGGAACAGAATTTTACTTTGATCATATCTTGCGCGCTAAGTCGGACAGAGATATTCACTGGCCAAGTCACTGTGGTATTTTCCATTAGATCTTAACCTATTTGAGCATCACGTTAATGCTGTCATGTACTGATTATGTTTTACCTTTTTTCCTTAATCTTGTTGATATATGCTATTGGCACCGGACTCAAAATATTGCCGAATAAATCAATGATAAATTGAAGTTTATACATTACGTCCTGACATTTTATTTCTAAAAGTAGTAGACGTGATGTCGCGGTGGTTACTTACATATTTCAATATGTGTTTCTGATACACTGCAATCACGCTAATAAAAATTAGTGGAGATGTAGGTCTGTACTTTAATATATACTACACATTATGTCTCGAGAAAGCCTAAATCTTATTATAATTAGAAACATAATATTTTTATATGGCTATATGGTTAGGATAAGGTGAAAATGTTGGGTTGGCACTTAGGACATGTCGACAGTGACAGACTGCCTGGCGACGGAATTTGTCCTTGATTATAAGGCGGTCGTAGAAAATTAACAGAGAAAAGAAGACACGAATCGTTGAACCATCTCCAGTGATTAAACACGGGGGTGCCTTCATTTAACAGACAAAATCTTCTCAGTTAATTTGATTGTCTTCTCTTTAGCTTCTGAGCGCTCCGCAGACTGAGTTCACAGGTTAAACATCATTTATTAATCGCGCTATCTGTAACCTGTCTAACTAGACGATAAGCTATTTAAAATGTTGGAAAACCAATACAATTCATTGGGCGGCGAGGTTATTACCAACGTATGTCGTAAGTTATACACTCAGTTACGAATTTAGGCCCACTATTATACAACGAGACTGTTCGAAGGGTAGAAACGTATGGCAATCTAACCAATGAATAGCGTTTCTCAGGTAGGTGGCAATTGTACCTTTAAAATTAATTTGGTATGAATAGCCATTTTTATTTAGCTTAAGATGGCCCAAAAATGTATGCAAAACTTTTCCTCTAGAAAATGTCGTAGGCTAATGTTTTTTTCCTCTTTTACTGTTTTGTTTTAAAATTATAAAAATGCTAGGAAATGTCCATCATTTTCTAATGTGCACCTTTTCCTATATCGTACAATTTCTGGTTTTACAAACCACCCAAACAATACCGCTACAATAACAGCATTTAAAATAGACAATAATTCTACTGATTATTGTCATATCATCGTTCCCCTGCCTAAGTCATATCTCTTATCATTATGCTCTTTTATTGAGAACTCATTTCGATTTATTTGGCCATAAAAGCAAACATAACTTTCCCTTTCGTAGTGAGGTATGATTTTACAGCGGAGTGTTTAAAATAGGCATAACATTATGCATTCTTCTAATTGGAGGACAATTTCAAAACAGCTAAATAGAATGTTTTTTTCGATAGAACCCCGGTTGATTTAATATTATTTCACGGGGGTATATGGATAGGCTATAACCTAGTAAATAATGTAAATTGCAATGTAAATGACAGGAGGAAAATTTATCTTGGAAAGCGTAATAGTCGTCGAATAATAGACTGGTGCTCAAAATGTCCCGTTTGTTGGGTCAAAGTTTTGTTGATTTATTAAGATGTTGACGTGCAAAGGTAAAACAGTAGGTTACTCGCCTACTTTTAAAAGTTAACAATTATTGATTCTTAAGCAAGCGGAAGAAAGAGACTGCGAATTCAGCAACGTCGCCTTGTTTCAGGATGACAGTTTTTTCCTCTCCTTTTCCCCATCCCTCTTTTCCCTCCAAGTACGGCGTCCTACCTTGCAGAGCGTCACGTGGCCCTGGCCATACAAATAACGTGCAGTAAAGTTTCTCCAGTCGAGGACGAATCAGTGCGCAGTTATATCTGCGGTTATCAGCGGCAACAGCTATCTCCAGATTCTGGGAAGGGTAGTTAGAACTTCAGAGTTTCAAGTCAGTCTGAAAAGTGAATAGCGTCTAATTTGGAAGAAATTCGAATGTTTTTTTTTTGTTTGTTTTTTTATTCCGGCTGTTTTAATAAAATAGCTAACCTGTCGTTGGGACGCTCTTCTGGATCTTCATGCGTGCGTAGCCCCATGCTTCTGAGTTGTATCAAGTCTACTCAACGAGGCTGACTCACTTTATCAACTGGCTGTCCTTATCTGGTGAGATAATACTATAGGGTTTGGGATGAAATCGTATTAGTCCTATGCATACAGCTATCAATGTTTTAAGCCTATGTGATTTGCATTACGAACGATAAAATATGTATCTGTGATACCATTCAGCTATCTTAAGATGTCTCTTAATTTTGTTACCTCGTTGATATGATTTGATAATAGGCCTATAAGAGTCGTATATCAGGGAAAGTTATGTATCTGAAAGCGACGATATTAGAAATCACGGCAATGACCTTTTCACATTAAACCTTTAGAATATTCTTCGTCTTCTTATCATTATTAATATTATTATTATTACTATTATTATTATGATAGAGCTTTAATTAAATGTAAACGTATGGTGTAGATTATTATTCGATTGTTTTTATGTGGTTATTAGATTGTGATCGTTGTATTGTTGTAGCTATGCTTTACCTCAATCATAAGTCAGTTCAGTTATAATTGCGAAGGGGATAAAACAGAAACTTTGAATAAATAAAATGAAACAAGACTATGCCTTACAACAGTCCTTCCGAAGCTGATTCAACAGGTGTGAGAATGTAGTCGAACCGGTGGACTAAAACTTAACGTATATTGGGTAATATTTATTACAATTAGTTTTCAGAGGTCAGGAATGAAAATGTTCCATAAATATATGGGGAAAGTTATTAATTATGCCTTTCTTAAATAGGAGTGGATGTGCCCAAGCCGACGGTCGTGGAGAGATTTTATTCAGATTTCATCAAACAGCTGAGGACATTCTGGAAGTTATCATAGATCAGTTTATTTGATCTATTTTGTACTTGGAATTCAAACGTAATATCCCATAACTACAAGAAGAAGGCAAGAATAAGTGACGCCAGAATGTACCAGAGCTTGGCCTTAACCTCAAATCAGTCTCCATATGCGCACGACACTGGAAACTACATCCACGCCTCGGCCGGTTCTCCGGTTTACGTGCCCACCACCCGTGTACCTGCCATGTTACAGACTCTGCCGTACTTGCAGACGTGCGACTCTGCTCATCAGTCGCATGGCCTCGGAGGGCACCATGGCTGGCCTCAGACTGGCACGGATAGTTCGTCATTCAACCCAGGCAGGCCGCACCCACCCCCCGAGTTCTCCTACGCACACAGTCCCCCTGTGAGCAGCAGTACTGGCAGAGATGCAACATACCAGAGCCCGCTCGTTCTGAGTAACGGCGGAAGGGCTGATCAGTACAGCAGTTCTCTGGTGCGCTCAGTCGGAGGGTCCTACTCGAGCCCCTATGCGGCGTACATGAGCCCGGAGATGGCGACTTCTTGGACACCTGGACACTTCGAGAGCGGCATGATCAGCCTCCAGGGAAGGCACGGAGCTCTTCAGGGAAGGAGGTCCAGCATGGGTGTGTATCAGCTCAAAACTTATATTATTTATAACATATACTATTTTATTAAAGTTTTCAAAACTAGATATGGCCGTTGAACATTTGAAATGAATGTCAGTAAAAATACCAATATAGATCAAATAAACTATTCCAAAGTCCGTGTTTCAAAATGTGAGATAGTTGGCTAATTATTTGATTTTAATAGGCTATCTAGCCGAGACTGATTACTTAATAAGTTAATCCATAGGTTTCCTATTGCCGTAGGCTATTATCACCATAATGTTGCTATTGAACACTTATGCCAAGGTTCTAGCTACGTTACAATCAACCATGTTCCATGCCACAGTGTACTTAGCCTAACCCTTTTAATGTTCATTCTTTTTAAGTGGCTAAGAACATTTGGATATATTTAGCTATTAATATGTTTCACATTATTTTTTTAAATTTGTATTTCACGACAGTTGCACACAAATACGATAAAGCCTCGCGACCGAACGCAGGTTTTTTTTTAGCATCATTTCAGGATATCTTCCAAAGCTTGTTAATTATTTTACTTGCGTAGGCTAGCATTTTTATTTCTACATATAAGCTTATTAACTATTGTGGCATGTTTCTCAATTGAAAAATGCGTGAGGAATTGTGAAAAGGGGATGGTTTTGTCTGCGGACCGGATCAAAGATTTTATTGCCGTAAGTTATTTATTGAAGTAGCCTAAACTACTTGATATTTGACGAGGCTATTCATCTGAACAGCCCTTCAAATCACTATCAACTGCACCAGTCTTTAACAGGACCAAATGCAATCAACCATGTAAAGCATTACCTTTTTTTTTTACAATCCACATTCTTAAAATGAAAGCCTTAGTTACCTATTCAATTAAGATGCTAATTTAATTTTCAACCGCAGTCTGTTTTTGTTCAGGCGAACTGATGAAAGAGTGCAATACACACTCCTGGATGTTTTTGAAACAGTGAAAAACGTCCGTTGATCCTAGCCATTGTCACCTTGAACAGACACAAAGGGTACATTTTTAACCGTGTGTGCCCGAACACATTATGTCAACTAATAAGCGCATACAAATGCTTGGCCTATTGGCATGTAATGTGAAGTTAAGACAAAAGACAGGCTTCAATCCACAATCGGGTCATTTTAAACCTTTAGGTGAAGGATTTCGTACAAATTTTTGGAGTGTTACATGTAAAAATAAAAGGAAATTAACGAGAATCGTGTAAACCAGGCAGTACAGGGATTCTTGATATTGAGAAATGATACGGGACTCTTGGTAAACTACTAAGCATCTAATAATACAAGCTTCGGTCTATAGGCTCTGGAATCACCTTGAGACCTTCAAAATGTATGATTACATTACATTACATTACAGGCATTTAGCAGACGCTCTTATCCAGAGCGACTTACACAACTTTTTCCATAGAATTTTACATTGTATCCATTTATACAGCTGGATATATACTGAAGCAATGCAGGTTAAGTACCTTGCTCAAGGGTACAACGGCAGTGTCCTTACCCGGGAATCGAACCTACGACCTTTCGGTTACAAGTCCAGCTCCTTACCCACTGTGCTACACTCCGTCCCGATAATTACAAAAGCAACAAAACTTGTTGTTATTATTATTATTGTTGTTGTTGTTGTTGTTGTTGTTGTTGTTGTTGTTGTTGTCAGATACATATTAATACAAACAATCACGACCACAGCAAGAAAAAGCAAGAAATTAGTTTATACAATTGGAATTTTAACAATTATTTGTCGGAGGCCGTCGTGTGTCAGTAGCTTGATTGATTTCGGGCCCCTGGATCTTTAAAGGTGATAAGGTTCCACATACCGTTAGTCTACAACCCGTGCTCTACCGGTCGCCACAATAAACAGCTCAATAACAGATTTTATTTTATTTTTTAAAATCCAAAGTTCGGCTCCTTTTTGCTACAAGAGTGATGTCACAAGACAGCCTTAATTAAATTAGATGATGTAAAAGACATGTACGGTCAAATTCTGGAATATGAGTCATGTTATAGTATTTATAGTAACACCTTCAACTTTTAACGGTGAGGCCTACCTATAAAGCGAGATTTGGCGGACGGCACGCAAATCTATAAATAATCAAGTGTATGATATAACTGCCATTACATACCTTTCTGAGAAACTCGTAATGAAAATAATCTTCACACGATGTTTTAAGTGGGTGAAAGAGCGTCGTCATTAAAATAAAATATTGGTGACATTGTTTTCGTGGCAACAGCAGGCAATGGCCTGCTCCTTGTAATTATCGTACTAATTGTAATTAATCTTATTTTTATTTAGACAGTGTTAAACTCACTGAACTCACTTACTACATACATATTAACAATTAGTCTAATAAATAACTGCTATGGGATTTGGACGTCAGAATATTTACTCAAAATTCCATAAACCACTTACTTAAATGTATGTTAGGACTGACTTATACATTTGCAGTAACACCTGCGTTATAATATTTATTTATTTGAAATACAATATGTTATTGCTTGTCAGGCCATTTCAGACAATGCATTTTTGACCACACCTATATATTTTTTAATAATACAAAATATGGACAATTTAAAAACATTTAATTACAACTCGAGAATTATTTACATACACAATGAAAATCGGCTTATTAAAGAATCTACAGCTTTTAGGATGCCTCACTTTGTGTTCCATTTCACAGCGTGCAAATTGCCTACAACTTGAAAGGCGACGCTGTTTAAAATAGTTCACATTAAATTAAGAATATTTGAAATATTCGACAGCGTACGACATTTGAATGATGTAGGCTATTCATTCTATAGAAAACTACTGAAAAGTTACAGCAGTTATCTAGTATTAACCACTATTTTCCACTCTCATTGCTCTTAGAAATGTTGGATGAGATACCGGGTGAGGGGCGCGAGTGCGTGAACTGCGGTTCGATTTCCACCCCTCTGTGGCGGCGAGATGGCACCGGACATTACCTGTGCAACGCTTGTGGTCTGTACCATAAAATGAACGGCATCAACCGGCCACTGATCAAACCACAGAAACGCCTGGTAAGTTTCAACTGTGAGTCCTGATACTATATTTTATTAACGTTATTAACGCTACTGCAAAATCGGAAACAGATCATAGGCTTGTTTGTTTGTTGCGGTTTTTCACTTGAAAACGTAAAAAAAGTATTTTCAAGTAAGTGCAGATATTTTAAGTAGAACCACATTTCACTCTAAAGTTCAGCCGTGCATGATACGTTATGTATACTGAATGGTTAAAGAGGGTATTTCTTAAAATGCAAATATTTTTTCAGTTTGCTAGTGTTTCATTTCAATGGTCTTACAAAAATATAATGGATTCAAAATTGTAAATGTATGATTCTGTGCAACCAGTTTACTATCTTAAAGGAACCACTATAGGGAAAATATTCCATTCAAGGGCAACAGGTTCATAGAGAAGGTCAGCTCTATGTGAGAGCAAGCCCGTTAGGATTCTCCTTTGCCAGGAACCAGGCTCTTGAGAGCAGCTGGTGTGAATTATTTCTGTTTTTTGTTTTTATTTGTCCTTCGGTGACCTTGTCCTTGGGTGTCTGTTTTTAGAAAGACTCTAGTAGGCTTAAAAACAACATGATCAACTACCATTCATTTCTTCTGAGAAGTGTCCCAGTGTCCAATAACAAGATGGTGTGGAAGCGAGGGCAGGTTCAGTACAACGTGAGAGAGGCCCAGTTTAATGCATGTAAAATGTTTAAACGGATTCGTATGTTGCAGCAAAGTATCTGATTAATAAATTGACAAAAATCTTATGGTAACTAACCAAATGTAATGCTAATGATTATGGGCAGTGTGGTCCAGTAATGCTCTGGAGAATACGTTTTATCTCTTATCTGTTGTTTTGTGTTGTGGACACATTATGGTCACATCTTCAGTGCTTTCACAAGTTAGAAAGTCCTGGTGAATTCTCATTGGTCTTGACCTTCACACAACACATATCCTTTCAATTTACACAAACACATTATTAGCTAAATGTAATATTTTCATGTTTATGATTTTAATAAATTCTCAGTTCAAAGCTTTATTTTCCTTCATTTATCGTATTAATTAATCAATGTCCAAGAACAATCTCAGTACACTTGATTATATTAATTCATGAAATGAAAACATTCTGTTCTTACGGTATGTGTACAGTCTATGTTAATGCACAGCTTATAATAGGGATGTAGGTTCATTGGTCTGGATTGCTGGCGACCTGGTTCCTGACCGCTCGTCCGTTTCCTCTTACAGCAAACCACCTCCAGGCGAGCTGGACTTTGCTGCACCAACTGCCACACCAGCACCACAACGCTATGGCGTCGTAACGCAGAGGGAGAGCCCGTCTGCAACGCCTGTGGCCTCTACATGAAGCTGCATGGGGTACGCCTCTAATTTAGGTTTATCAGAACCAAATATTGTGTGCATGTTGCTGTTTGGAATTCAGACCTGAATAAGTGCTCCGTTTGATTTTTCTTGCACAAACTATATATTCATTCCTTGCTTTCTTTCAACTTGCCAAGCTTCCATTGCCTAGCCCTTGTTTGTTGTATGCCCCACTGTTACTGTGCCATGCTGAGTCTGTTGTCTCTCAATCTGTCTCTGGTTCTAAACTGTTGCATCTTCCTTGAAGGTCCCAAGACCACTAGCAATGAAGAAGGAGAGCATTCAGACCAGGAAGAGGAAGCCCAAAATGGCCAAATCTAAAACATCATCAGGTAACAGACTGCGGGTCGCCTCAAAATGGTTTCTTAATGCAGTTTAGTGTTAGTGCCCTACTTCCATCCAGTACATGCACAGTATAACATGCTAAACGAAATGCATCAGAACACCTATGATCCATGTCAACACATGCTTGATTCAGTCCACCCCTTAATAATGTCTTGCCTTAATGTTCCAAACAAACCTAAAGAAGTTGGGTATTGCTCTTATATAACATTTCTGTATTTATTAGCTTGAAATACAACAGAAGGAACTCTTAAGATAAATCAGTAGGTAAATAATAAATAAATACTTCACTAATTTAATTCTCAAAGTAAAGGCTAACTCTTTGCAAGGGATTGCATCAGATATTTAATCAATATAATTCTGGAAAACTGTTTAGTTTTTGACTCCAGAAAAGTTGTTAGGAGCGTATTAGCCAAGAAGTAGGAACCTCCAGAAATGCCAATGCATAACACCTACAACTTCTAAATCAATCATCATTTAGCTGACTGCACAGATAGATCAAGGTTCCTCTTCCAGGGGCCAAAGTAACAGAGCTCTTGTGAAAGTCCATCTGGCTAGGCAGCGTCTAACTCTTGTTGGTGTTCGACAGGATCTGCCTCTGGCACCAGCTCCCCCTCCTCCATGTCAGTCTCAGAAAGTGCTTCCACTATTAAGAGTGAGCCCAACATGGCCCCTTCACCCTATGCTGGACAGACCATGGTTTCTGTCTCTCAGGTAAGCCACTGAATGAGCACAATCATACACTGAGACCCTTGCAGAGGGGCCAATGAGTAAATCCTCTGTCTACATATGTATTATTTTTAAAGATGCATGTATCTCATTCATATTGGCATTAAAAAATGCCACAGAATAAAGTGTAAGCTTTAAATAATAATGCATCTAACACCTATGATCTCTGTGGTTTTGGCCAGAGGATTTCAGTGGTAGATTTATGGTAATGCTGTCATCAGCCATTATCCTGATTTAAAAAAAAAAAAAAAACAGTACTCCAGCAAAGTTCATATGCATTCCATTTTTTGTCAGAATGGTTTTGTTTGGTTATTCAAACAGTTTTTCTGGTTATATTTCAAGGCATCATCACAGCTGGACAGTATGACCTCCGGACATACAGACATCAAGTATGAGGATTACCACTTCACACCCACATCAATGGCCCCTCAGAATTCCTGGTGCGCCTTGTCCCTGGCATGATCCCACAAAATCAACACTCAGTTCTGGAACATCCACTCTACCCAGGGTGTTCTGGATATGGACTTATGACGAGAACTACCTATTACTGACTGTGTCTTTCCCAGAGGGAGAACAGGAAACAAGAAGGAATTATGGCAATTTATTTGGAAAATTTGAAGTAAGAATACACATTTGTATTGACAATTACCAAATCTTTTTATCATTGTTGTTGGTGCCTGTGGTATGTGCATTTGGTACATGGCTTTGCAAAGACACTCAGCATCACAGCAAGTTATTACAGTGTGATAATACAAAAAAGTGCAATGAGGGAAAAACTGTTTATTACCTCTTAACCTGCTTCATTATTCAAATGTAAATAATTATAATTGTAAAGATATATTTATGTTGAGATAAGGGCAGTCAAGACATAAAGATGTTGGAGTGTCATATTCCATGATTGTATTTAAACTTGCTTAGAGAAGTTTCAAGCAGTCAAGGAGAAGATTCTGAAAGAATAGCTTTTGCTGATTAATTTTATTCTTAACAATTTATCCAGCAATTTTAAGTGCAATGACTATCTTTTCAGGAATAAAGTGAAAAGGGGCAAGATTAATAATAGATACATGTTTTTATTTGGAATATGTTAACCTAAATTCATTTGCTGCATTATATTGGACTGCTTTTTTTGCTTAAAAAAGTCTGAAGATCTTGGATCTGGGTTCAAGAATGTCTGCCTCTCTGACTGCCTCTCTTGTTTGTTTGCAATGCTCTTTAAAATCTGTTTAGGTAAATAAATAAATTAATAAACCGTATGCAATGTTTCAAGTGTTAGATTAAATACCTAAAAAAACAATACATTCATAATTCTGAAACATTTTAAGATTCATTTTCAGAATGTTTTAATGCTTATTCTAAAATATTTTTGATTTTAAGAAAAGTCTTTAAATACAAGGTATATCCAAATGGGATTTTCTGTCAGAACACAGTATATATGCTAGTTTGTGTTTGTTATTTTTGTGTGGGAAACATGGCAGTGAAATTCAGGGTGATTTCCATGAATACAACTACAACTTATTATGCATGAGATTTACAGTCAAACAAGTGACAGTTAAATAGCACATGGGCTGTGTTATCAGCACAGGATTTCTATATTTATATGCACTAGTCTCAGGGTGTTTTCATTATAAAATAGAATTTTGTGCTGGACTATGAACACAAAGAGTGGATGTGGGTACACTGGCATCATAAAGTAACTCCATTGTACAGATGTTTTTGGATAAACAGGACAAAAAGCACCTATCATTTAAAAAGATTTCTCTCTCTCTCTCTCTCTCTCTCTCTCTCTCTCTCTCTGTCTATCTATCTGTCTATCTATTTATCTCCTTTCCCATTTGAAATGTCATTGATATTTGACTTTAAAAACTGCCACCTCTTTCACTCATATTAAATAATGAATTCCTAATATGTATTTCATCAACCATTTGAATATATGTTGCTCTTTTGTAAGGTATACTTTTCGGTTTCTTGCTCAAGCAGTTGCGAGCAAAGGTTGCGCTCCACCTCTGCTTTATGACCCTCAGGGTTCTTCTATCTCGCAGGTGCAGCTCATGCATCAGCGTGAAGCTAGTTAGGGTAACAGCCTCATGGAGATGGAGGGAGAGCGAACAAGAGAGAGAGAGAGAGAGAGAGATTTGATTTCTAGCCATGTTTTATTTTGATTAATTACTTTTTATTGTTGTCGATGTCTGGGAACAGTGGGCAGACATTGTATGCAGGTCCAGTCCAAAGATTTATCCTTCCTGAGGCCTGTTGTTTGCTGGGCAAATGCATGGTAGAAGAATTGTGTGTCAAGCAATTTGTAGCAAGGAGATACACCATTGTGACAGCAGCTACGTGTAAAGCCGTAGGCAGGGGTGGCAAACGTATCTCAAGGGTATAACAAGGGAGCGTGTGCTTGGCACCCCTCTATCACGCCAAGCTGAAGTCTTCCACTATAATACGAGGTCCCTTTAGAGGGGTTGTGACCCCAGCTCTGTGAATCAGCAGTACGCTGTATGAAATATGTATAACTGTATTCACAGAAAACCTCCCCCTTTCCCACCTTGCTGCTGCAAAGTGCTCAAACACCATTGTCCTTGTGCAAGCGTGGCACTTCTTCAAAGGACTCACTTCAAGTGCTAAGCAGACAGCTTGCATGGGAGAGGGGGCGAGGTCGGGGGGTGGGCGGGGGGTGGGGGGAGCTTACGGGCACGTTTACATTCAATTGTCTCTGAGTAAGTGCTTTCATTACGGCATCATCATTGTAAAACACTAAGTGGGGCATTCAGAGTTGGAAAGGTTTCAAGAAAGAATCCTTGTCCTTATCTCTCGCTTTTCCCTCTGTTCTTTTACCGTTTCGCTGTTGTTTGTGTGACTGTGGTCCTTGAAATAGAAAAACAGCTGTAGCCCCCTTCTTAAAGTGTACCTAGTCTTGTAAAATGCTACTGTTATTCAAGTCTTTCCAGAATTATTTGCTCATAATTGCACATTTTATGTAAAACCATTAAGTATTTTATTAAAAAACAACCTGCGTAGGACTATTGTCTTTCTTCATAATTCTCCTCAAATCCCTCAAATGTTCTTGAAGGTCCCGTAGGTGAACATTCCCAGGGTAATTCAGTTGTCAAGGTTGTTATGTATTGTTTCTGTCATTCTGTTTTGTTCCGTTGTTCTTATTGCTCTCTCTCCATCCACTTGCCCTCTCTCCGGGAAAGTGTCTTTCAGTCCAAGCTTCCGTCTCCTTCCCTTTCGGGTCGCTCTGCTATGCTGATGACTTCAGCCGAGCTCATTTGGGGAACCGCGAGGAAAGAAAGCCCGTCAGCGGTGGTGTGAGCGACTCGGGGCGAGAGCGAACGATGGCTTTTCCTCCCGCAAGGCTGGAGAAATCGAGCTCTTTCCCAGGGCCGCGCTCCTCCACCACTGCAGTCATTCATTCCTCCCCAGTCCCGTGCCTGTGGCGGAAAACAGGATATTGTCTTTAGGTCAGAGCAATACGGAGGGCAGGGGCCCACATGCTTTTCCGTAGGTAATATTCCTTCTTAAGTCTAAACTTCCGCACACATGATCCCCAAGGGCCTGATCCATTGCTCCCAGCACCTAGGCCCCCAATTGGCACCAAGGTTAGGTTCAAAAACACGGGCATTTTCAGCATTTATAGCTGTGATTTTACACTTTGTCACAAATCAGTTTTGCATGCTGTTGTCCTCTGTGTTTGGAATCTGGCATTTGTGAATCATAGGGGGTCTTTCTACGGCTCAGAGAAAGAGATAGAAAGGGGTTCTTTTGCTGTCCTTTACTTCAGTAGAGAGAAGATAAGCCCAGACTTATTTTCTCTGCCCAATGAGGCCTATTACTTGGAGAACCGTTTATTATGTTAAGTGTTGGTTTCATTTTGATTGCCTCTGTGCACCATTGCTTACCACCACTAAAATAGCAAATTACTAAGGAATAAGGTTGTACAAGGTAACCATGCAAGGGGAATATCTGGGCTACTGCATCCTCAACAATATAATAGAATAGTGAATTTATCATAAAAGGGAAATTCAGAACTAAGATGCTATTACTAATAAGCTATTACTTGAGCTATTACGTTTTTTTGAACAATTTCCTTTGGATCAACAGTATAGAAAAAGTTTCAGTGCAAAGCATATAAATCCTGAACTCCTGGCTACGACATAAAGAGTATTTTTGGTTTTGCCAGGGCCACTTCCTGTTTTCATTTTCTGCAGAAACACCATTATCCATCATCGCTGACTTAGGCACAGACAGGAAAGCAGTGAAAACTCTGCTGTTTCAGTGAACATAACCCTGGCCATTGACTCCTTTGGCTGATGTTATAGTGTGTGTGTGCGTGTGTGTGTGTGTGTGCATGCATGCTCATGTGTGTGTGTTTGAAGGGTCGCCTTTTGTCCTTCAATGCTGTTAGATATGATAATTTAATTCACTTTTTAAAAAATATTCTGGAGTCTTACAAAGGATGGCATTAATGGAGTGTTACCCTGTAAAACCAAGACTAAGATCACAGAAATTCTACTGAAAATTGTCACAGGTGAAACGTTATGGCATGCTGACATTATATAACTCTATTAGAGCAATAACAGTGGGAGCAAAAGGGAGTGGCTTGGCAAAGAGGCAGGGCGTTGTGTGAGAGATGGAGGGAGGGTGTTCCAGAGCTGATAAGGTATTAGTCAGCTCAGCAGCGTCAACTGGTCTCTGAATTTCATACAGAGAAAGATCACGTGTCAGCTGACAGGGGCATTCCAGCAGGTACAGGTGGTAAACAGTCAAAACCGTTTCTGATTTTGGTGACACTAGCACTTTGGGATTTTTTACATTCTGAAGTTCTCAATTTTTTCTAGTTCAAACAGGAAAATACAAATGAATCTGAATGATTTTCTGAATCCCTGCAGATTGAGTTCCAGTATATATAAGAGTTTAAGATTGGGCTGACTGGCACTGCGACAGTTAACAAGGTCCCTTGTTTCAAGGATGTGATGCTGTGTCACCACTGAATCTAAAAATATTCCACCCTACACAAAAACACCTGCCACTGATTGGTCCTCAGGGCCACAAACAGAAGCCCAGTCTAATTTTGGTATCCCGGTTCCTGTCTGATATTTTTAGTTTGATAGATGGGTACACTGACAATGGAACAGCACTGTGATGGTCAAATGGGCCATTTGACCTTAATCAGAAGTCATTTGGGACAGCTAAACATTTTGCACCATTAATGGTGGATGAAGTGGTATCAGTGAGTGAAGAGCTAAGGAATGTTGAACTAGTGTGACTTACAGATGGACGAGAGTTTTCAGTTTTTTTGGGGGTTTTTTCCCCCCTGAACGTCAAACCTAATTTTGCCACTGGTGCCTCTCAAACTGGTGCTTAAATGATGGATATTAGCCTTTATTGAATGGAGGAGGTAAAAGAGACACAGGCCGAGTGCTCCCTCCCCCTCCCCATATGCCAGTCCCTTCACACCTACCCTTGCTTGTGGTCCCCCCCCACAGCCAAGTCTGGAGTCAAAAGACTTCAGTCTTGCGGTCGCAAGTGTGATTCATGAGCTCCCTGCTGCTAAAGACAACATACTCACACACGTTTGTGTTTCCACTGCAGGGGTCTCCCTTTGACTCCCATTATATTTTGATTTACTATTCAATTCTTCAGGCAAATGACAGCCCTCATTGGGAGAAAAGAGACCACAACACATTTTTGCTAATTGGAAATTCTACCTGCTTTGTTCCTCGTGAATTATAAGGGGTATAATGTGGATTAGTGACCTACAGAAGATATATGGCCGCCATCTCCATGTGGAGACATCTTTTTCTAAACATGAGCTGTAGAAAGAATAATAGTTTATAATAATAATTTGCAGTGAGTAGTGAGAATGATATGAAAAGTAAACAGTGTTTTATTTTAATGAAGTCATGCTTTCCATTATTCTGTTATGATGATTGTCGTGCATTTGCTTTGTGTGCGCATTAGATTATTTTTCAATTTCTATCAGATATTTTGCATAGTGCATGTTTCTCATTGCTCTTCATTTCAAACATTTATTTACAGCTGGATTTACTGTAGCTAAAAAGCCATTTTAAAAAAATAAAAAAAATTTTTTGGTGGTGGTGGTGGGGTGGTGGGCGTGGGGGGGGGGGGGGGGTGGAGGATGGGGGGGTTGATGGGATTAGGGGTGGGGAAACAAAAGCCCTAGAACCTACTCATGGGTTTTTAATAATGCACCATTTTAGCCATTTATATGCCACACATGATGCATGATATTTCTATTACATGGGTTTGTTTAGTCTAAAGCAAACCATCAAATGAGCAGGTGTATTTATTACACGTAATCACCAGGGTGTAGCTTTAGTTACTGCATGCCCAGCAATCTGTTACACCTTTTACACGACAGTGTACCTTTCCAAAGGTCAAGGAGAGGCCAGGGCAAAGGCTCTCTTACAACCATAGCACAATAAACCAAAGTGCATCTCCAGGCAATTACCACACGGGGGACAAACACACTTATTATAAAGAGAGGGAGGGTGTTGGCAAGCATTAGTCTTTAGATGTCAACATTTAACTGCTTTTAAGGACTGCGGCATCGATTCACACAAAGAGTTTGATGCTTGTGATGTTAGAAATGATAGAAAATGCACATTTAGAAGATGCATATACAAGATATATACAGTATATATATATATATATTTTTGCAGGTGGTTTGTTTTATTATAGAAAGAGGCTGATGTAGCAATCTGAGACAGCAAAGAGGAATATGCTTTCCAACAGAAATTCTTCTGGTCGAAACTCAAACTGAATCACAACAGGCAGAGATAACATTCATTTCCTTGAAATAATCTTGAGCTATGAGCAGAGGGTGCTCTGGAAAATTCATCAGTGCCATAAGTATGATTATGACAGTCAATTCTCTATTGGTACACATTCATGAAAATTTTGTCACAGTCCTGGCAGCTGTTGTTCTTTTTAAACAAATAAAAATAGTAGCCACTAGAGGTGTGAAATTAAATATAAAATAAAATGCAAAACCAAGATCAATGAAGTTCAAATTTTTATGCCCCAACCTACTTAGAAATCTGTCCCTCTAATGAATAAATTGTGTCTTCAAAATCTGATTCGAGATCATTTTGCACTATTTTTCTTATGATAGTTGGGGTTATGATTGGGGTTAGGTGGACTGATTCTGCATCAGCTGTGCGAGGCAGAGCTTCTCCGACACATGGTTGTTATTTTGCCCTCATTTGTGTTCTATCTGAGTGGGTGTTGTTGGAGTTGCACCCTGGCAGCTGTGACACAGCTATTAATGCGCTCAGTATAGCTGACCTAGCACAGCAATACTGTATTGATCCCAGCAGGGACCGCAGCTTCTGGTAAATATTTTACCTTTCCCTTTGACCCTGCTTCGTGCATGCAACCGCATTTGCGAGTGTGTGTGTGTGTCTATGTGTGTGTGTGTGTGTGTGCGTGGGTGGATGTGCGTGTATGTGGGTGTGTGTGTCTGTGTGTGTATGTGTGTGTGTTTGCACATACTTGTGTGAGTATGTGTGTGTGTGTGTGTGTGCAAACTTGTGTGTGTTTGTGTGTGTGTGTGTGAGTGTGTGTAAAATTTCCTGTTTTGGATTTATTGAATGGATATTATTAGAGATGGCTAACTTTCAGCTATTTTCGAAGTTATTTTTTATTTAAAAAAAGAAAAAACCTGATTGATGTGAAAGAGATGTTCAACAAATAATGTAGTTCCTTGGACCGGAGTAATATTGTTTCCTTCAGAGACAAGAAAAACAAGAACAGAGCTCCCAGAGGTACAATCAATACAGTCCACCTTATCATGTCTCCACACACCCTGAAACACACACAAACACGCATACTCTCTGTCTCTCTTTCTCTCTCTCTCTCTCTCTCTCTCTCTCTCTCTCTCTCACTCTCCCTCTCTCTCTCTCTGTCTCTCTCTCTTTCACACATACACACACACACACACACACACATGTCTCAGACGGGCCCATCTCATCACATACAAAAAATAACACACACATACTATATAAAGAGCAACCTCCTTTTGTTGCTACATTCTCTAAATTTATCTGACACCTTATTCCATGGTTCTGTTAAACAATTTAACACCTATGCATGTAAATACTGTAAGAACCGCACATTCACAGCATATATTATATACATTGGATATTTATTATCATTTGGAATGGCTTGTTCTGTGGAAATAACTCTGGGTGAATTTACAGAAGAAATAAATGTTTATTACTTTTAATGTCTGAATGACTCAGTGCTTTTGAGTGACTGTGCTGATGAGTAGGTGCAGAATATTTTCTGAATGTCAAAACATTTGACCCTCTACTTCATGAATGCCACAATTCACTTTAATTGCTGTACTCGGTGAGGAAAAGGTAAAATGAGACAACACCACATTGTGTCAATATTCAACCTTTATTTCGAAAACACCATCGCTGGTTGCCTTAGACTGTACTACCTCTGAGAGCTGTGACATAGACACTCCAGTTCTCTTATTCCACATCACCCTCACCTCAGAGATGGAAAGAAAGAGGGAACAACAGACAAATGAATGTGCATGTGTGTATGTGCACGCATTTGTGTGTATACTTCACGTGTTTGTGAGTTTGTGCATGTATGGATGTGTGTGTGTGTTTATGTGTGTCTGTGTGGGTGTTTATGTGTTTGTGTGTGTGTGTGTGTGTGTATGTGGGTGTCTGTGTGGGTGTTTGTCTGTGTGTGTGTGGTGTTTGGGTGTGCGTGCATGCGTGTGTGCGTGTGTGTATGTGGGTATCGGGGTGGCTGTTTGTGTGTATGTGTGTGTGTGTGTGTGTGTGTGTGTGTGTGTGTTTCTCTATGAAATACAAGCTTACTAGGCTGAAGGCTTCTCCTCATACAAAGCATCTTCACACATCACACATAGCTGTCCTCTTCACCTGTTCCATGGAGAACACAGTGAGCTCGGCACCACTGTTTTCACTGGGCCTTAATAAGAGAGACCCCTGGCTGGAGAGTCAGCGATGTCACTGTCTGGAGGGGGTGGTTGTGGTAGGTTGGGTAGCCTTATCTCCAGAAATGGAACTCCAATGTAGCAGAATCTCTAAGAGACAAGTTTTTTTTTCTTTTTTTTTGGGGGGTGTGGAGTGATTGGTGCCAGGTACACAATCCTAGCTCAGGCGTCTCCTCTTTCCCCAGATCTCCTTTCCCAGGCAGTCACCCTGGGTATGAGCTGTGCTCATCCAGCAGCCATGAGGCAACCACTGATGTGTTATTTTTACTGCGGCCCTGACGAAGGTGCAGGGCAGGGAAACCGGACCTTGGGCTGGGCCTACCCCCCTTCCGGCTGTCACTTGTGCTGTCTCTCTCTTTCAGTCCCTTAGCCTCATAGTGAAATCCCCCTCCCCTGGCGTCCTCATAGAGTGATTGCGATCTGTCCTTACCCATCCTTTTCTTCTGTCATCTGTCCAGTTCCACAGTCAGCTCCGCCCACCTTCTCTTGTCACATGCACCATTGGAGGACAAGGGTTGTAACAGTTAAACTGACTGCTGAAACATGCCAACAACAGCCTGTCCATCACTGAAGCGACCAATGCAAAGGTTCCAACGAGTGAAGTCCAGCACCACTGTGGGGAACAAAACAACTGTGCCAGTGAAATTATTCACTACAGTGATGTGACTGAAACAGTTATGTCAATGAAAGCATTCACAATAAAACTGAGGTGAACCAATCAATCATGAAAAAAATCATTGGTTGTCGAGGTAACTATGCTAATGTCATTTATTTGTTTTGAGGATAAGAAGCTGAAAAGGACACAAATACAATGTTTGTATTGGTTCTGAAAAAAATACTTTGATGATACACCCAAGGACTTTAAAAAAAAAAAACTATGTCCAGGAGAGAATATACTGTATAGAAGAACCAAGAGAACAAGCAACTATATTAATGACAGCATTTAGCATCACTGATGTATCTGAAATGAGTGACCAGCAAAACAAAGTGACTCAGAAAAACAGAATAAACCACAACTATAAAGAGTAATTTTGGCAGTTGAATATACGCACTATGTCAAGTTGTAATGGAAGTATATATATTATTAAACATAGAGCTTTGAATAAAACAATCAACTTGTAAAAACAGCATATAGGTGATGCTTTTGTTTTCTGTGCTTTCTATCTTTTTGTGTGTACATATACATTTTTATTGTGGCCAACCAATGGTGTCTGTGAAGCATTCAGATTTATGTACACAAAACTATGCTGTGTTATGCATGTGCTCTCTCTCCTCTGTCAAATGTTCTCCTGGCAATTTAGTTGAGTTGAAAAACTTTGCACTTGTGTAGCACCCTTCCCGAACATCTGTCAGCAAAGGCCCTGTTACACCATCAACACTCATATAAGCCAGATCATTAATTCATTGTGATTTATAGAACTTGTACCAGCTGATTCCCCTATCACAGTGATGTCATTAACCCCCCACCCCCCTTTACAAAACCTAAAAGCTGCCACTAAATAATAAGCATCATAAAACTGGGGCTGTCCCACATGACGGATTCCCTCCCTCTGCCTCTGAGAATGCACTTTGGATAACCCTCAACAATGCCTTTTTTCTGCTCCCTGTAGATAAATTGACCCTATTTATTTTAGAGAAGGACAGAGAGAGAGAGAGAGAGAAGAGAGAAAGAGAGAGAGAGGGAGAGAGAGAGAGAGATGAAGGAGAGAGAGTGGGGGGATACATGCTTGTGGTTTAAATTCAGCACAATTTGGTGAAGGGTTACTTTGTGAAAGAGTGTCTTTCCAGATTTATAGATGTGGCTCCACTTCCTCCTCTTGGAAATGTTTTAATCATGATTTGTTTGATTAGACTGCAGGATGAAATGAGCGTTGGAGGGATTGCATGGTGTACCTCAGTGCAACCCTCTTCCATTTGGAGACTAGAGTTCACAGACTCTCCTCATCCCGTTACAATATTTGAGGCAACAGTATATTTGAATGATCGTTGAGCTGAGAGTAGGAGACTCATAAACCTTGAGAGCTTCATCTTTCTTGCATGCGCAACCTTTCCTCTCTGGGTAAAAGCCTTATAGGTGCATAATGGCCTGGCACATAAAAGTCTGGAGAGAAAAAAAAGGTGATGGTTGTTTTTATTGATCCTATTTTTATATGTCTGTTGCAAATGCCAATTGTTTTATGATTAACAGTGAAATGTCAAAGATGAAGTGGATTCATAAAACCACAAAAAAAAAAAAAATTAACTGACAAAGCATTGACTAAGGTAACCAGTGGAAAAAACAAGGAGACAAAGACTGGGACAGAGTAGTAGAAGAAAAGAAAGAGAACGTAGAGAGCAAAACATGGATGTAGAGAAAGGCCAGGAGAATGAGACAACGTAAAGACAGAGGAAGGTACAGTAGATGAAGATAAAAAAGGAGAGAGGAAAAGGGGACAGAAAGAAAGAGATAAATTAAGAAAGGAGGGTAGAAAATAAGAGAGTGAGCACATAGTTCAGGACAAAAAAGGATAGGCAATGGAGTGGAGAGCCAAGGAGAGAAGGGGTTTATGTGTGGAGTTAGGGTAGGGTAGGGTCAGGGGGTGGGAAGGCAGTGTTGGGCTGGGAGGTTGGGGAGGGGGGATGGAGTGTATCTGTCGGGAGCGCTATTGGGATTCCTCAGTCGCTGCCTCATTGTCCCAGGTCCTGTAAGACAAAGGGTTAAGTAAATGTTTTGGGAAGATAAGGCCACTCACATTGACAGGCAGCAGACTCCACTGCTGGGGTGAACCAGACCAAGATACACTGCAGAGCGACATTTCTCCCCCTCCCTTATTTCTTCTACTGCTTTCCTCCTTCATTTGTCCCCCCCTCTCCCTCTGTGCGTGAGGGTCAGAGTGTGTGTGTGTGTGTGTGTGTGTGCGCGTGTGCGTGCGTGTGTGCTCGCACGTGTGGGTATGTGTATGTGCGTTCGGGTTTGTAATAGAGGTCATGTTTGTGTGAGTGTTTTTTTAGATTTGTGAAAGAGGTGGGAGGGAGATGTTGGTTTTCTTAATGTTGGTATTTCAGTCGCTATCTCCAGAAACAAGACTGAATGTCTGGCCAAAAAGCACACCAACACGTATTTGCCTGAACACTCTTTGCAAGTTTTTCCATTCTGAGAACAAGCTCCGTCTCTCAGTCCGCTGATAAGAAAGAGGTGTGGCTGCGAATACGTGTGTGTATGTGCATATGTGTGTGTGCGTATGTGTGTGTGTGTGTGTTTGTGTGCATATGTGTGGTGTGTGTTTATTTGTGTGTGTGTGTGTGCGCACACGTGTGTGTGTGTGCGTATGTGTGTGTGTGTGTTTGTGTGCGTATGTGTGGTGTGTGTTTATTTGTGTGTTTGTGTGTGTGCGCACACGTGTGTGTGTGTGTGTGTAAATGTGTATGTATGTGCATAAGTATGTGTATGTGTGCACTTTCACATTGAACCAGGCCTTGATCTACATTTCAAATGTATAATGATTTTTTTAATGACAGTTGACAGTTTCTTAATAACACTTCCGTGGTCATTTTCACACCTACCCAGGCTTTTGTGTGCACCCCAGTTTTTAGGTTGCTTGCTTAAATACTTAGATATTTAGATATTCCCGTAAGCAACCCCCCCCCCCCCCCATCCAATAGAAGCCCATTCAATATCAAACTCCACGTTAGACTCATTGTAAACACACGCCCCTGCTCCTCATGACTGATATTGTTCTTCTAATGAATGTGTTGCCCTTCATGTTTCGATTACTTATTTCATTATGTTAATATTTTACGCTGTTTTGTTGCTTTCCTTTACAAATGCAGGAAGTAGACCCAGGCAGTTTAGTGTCAAACTCGAGGATGCATATCATTGCACGACTTCTGATGTGGGCGTACCTGCAGACAATAACATTGGGTTGGTCCTAGAAATAGTGTTGTATTACTACCTACTAGCAAACCCGAAAATGTCTGAGGACGAAATAAATGGATGGTGGCAACCATACAACAGCAGCCAGCAAGCTATCTAACTGTTACCGTAGATATCCTATGTATCACAGACAGACGCGATAGCATTAGCCAGCCTGCTTAGTAGCTCCCTCGAGTGGTTTGACCAACAATGGGAAAACAGTGGGTACAGCTCCAGGCTTCAGGCAGTCGCCTTGGCAGTTGGTGGCTTCAAAGTGGTCACTGCATACCCTTAGTCCTCATTTGCGAACTTCTTCGGCTGTTATGTTGGGGTGTCTGATTACATCCAGCCATGTCTGGCACAAAGTTGCATCACGTGGAAAACTATGAGAATGTGCTTTCAAGGCAAGTTTAACGGGGGCATTATAACAACCGGATACAATGCACCTTATTATTACACCGATATCGCATCAAACAAATGCTAGCAGACACTAGCTTGTTTGATTTCAACGCTAAGTTAACGGAATGTTTTGCTTCGTTTCTTCTCGATTTTGCCGCGAAATGATATCGAAGAAGAACAAAAAATTGGAAACCATACTACTATGTGGACTTGCGCTAAAAATAGGTCTTTGTTTCTAATGTTAGACATTTAAAATGAAATAACTAATCGAAAAATGAAGGGCGACACATTCATTAGAAGGACAATATCAGTCATGAGAAGCAGGGACGTGTGTTTACAATGAGTCTAACGTGGAGTTTGATGTTGAATGGGCTTCTATTGGATGGGGGGGGGGGGGGGTTGCTTATATGGGTATATCTAAATACGTAAATGTTGAAGTAAGCGACCTAAAAACTGTCTGGGGTGCACACAAAAGCCCGGGTAGGTGTGAAAATGACCCCAGAAGTGTAATAAAGTGAAATTCCCCTTTAAGTATCTCACATGAAAAGCAAACATCGCAATTAAAATGTATTTATTATATATACTTCATAACAATAAAAGGTGGTAGATTCCAAAGCCTTTGCAATCCGGATTGAAGAGCTGCAGTGAGCGTCATGTCCATACGCAGTGATCCAGAGATCCACTGTATGCACAGTAGCTCGCTTCACACGCCAGCCAAGTGGTAAGGCTGTTACTGTTGCTAAGGAACAAGTGGACAACAAAAAACACATTCATAACTGGAGTTCAATTTATAAATCCAGGCCTTTTTCTTTACATGTTTTTTTTCTACAAACAGAGAAAAATAAATGAGACCAAGAACTCTCAGGCCATTTATTAAGGGTGTCAAGGCAGAGGTGTTGCTGTCGGCTATGTCTCTTTGTTGAATACAAGTTGGGGGCATTCTGAATATACAATTGGACATTTCGTTTTTGTAACAAATTATCGGATGAGGTAAACAGAATGGTAAGTGGTGCAGAAAAAAAGAGACAGTCAAACAATTTATACACCCCCAATTCATTACCCCACCCCACCTAAAATAGGAATATGTATGTCTGGCTTGAAATTCATTTCACCTATGCAAAATTTTTAAAAATCCAGGAAAAACATGGTGAATGTGTTTTCCCTTTGTAATTCCAACATTAACGTACATCCCAAATCTAACATAATATTGCAAACAGCATAAACACACATGGCATGGTATACATGTTTGACTATCAGAAAAAAGCAAGGGTTGCGGAGTGATAAAAAAATGACAGAAATGATCATCGGGAGACAGCTTTTCTCATGGTTATGGATGCGGGAAGTAGTCCACTAAGGGGAAGTGTACAACACGCAGCAGTGCTTACTTTCTGCGCAAGCAATATGGACACAGGCCTAGTGCATGTGCCTTCCTTTCCTTCCTTCAAGCGGAGACACAAATGCGATAATTTGCACATTGAGTTATGACAGTAATGATGAAAACAACAGCAAAAATGGCTAAATTTCATACAGAGGAATTCATGAAGCTGGACCAATTACTATCCCGTCTCAGAGATGATGTGATCACATCCTCTTCTCATAAATAACGGGAGCACGCAGCTGTCTAAATCATGAAGCTTCATTCAGCATTTTCCTTGAGGAGCTCTGAACTCCTGTTTTGTTAACAGGGCCCATTACGCCAGATGTATTGTGCAAGTCTGAGCTTTGGAGTAAGACTATCTGAATCTCCCTCTCTTCCTTTCTCCCCCCCCCTCTCTCTCTCTCTCTCTCTCACACACACACACACACACACATACTCTTTCTCCCTCTTTCTCTCGCTCCGCCTCTACTTTATCAGCAGCCCTGGTCAGTGTCCTACCATCACGGCTCGATGTGATTTATGTCAGGGACTCTAAAGTTTACTTATCTCCAGGCCCTTCCCCCATCCCTCGTCCGCCCCCCCCCCACCCCCGATTCCCCCCGCAGTGGCTGGCTCCCTCTGTCTCAGCCCGTAGTCTGCCTGTCTCCTCCAAAGCACCCTGGCCCGTTCCTCCTGGGAGAGAGATGACCAAGCCAGAGAATACAAGACAGAGGGGAAGAGCGAGGGCCGGGAGAATGAGACAGGGAGGAGTAGAGAGAGAGAGAGTGATGGAGAAAGTGGAGAAGCGTGGGGGGACGAGAGAGGAGGAGTAGCGTGGAGCTGTGCTAGTGCCAAAGATAATGGGGTGTTAGGGAGAAATACGACAGACAGGGAGGGGAGGGACTCAGAGGTGCGGCACACAGTGAATGTCGCTCTCCTTCTTCTTTTACTATGCATTAATTCATTCCCTTCATATCAGCACGGCTGGAGAAGACCAGCTACTGCCATAGGGCAGAAGCCACATTCTGTCACACTTTAGGCTAACGCGGGGTATCACTGCTAACTGTGACCGACTGTCGCGTGCCATGATCATGCCCTGGCAGTCTGCTGCAGCCACTGATTAAAGAGCAGTGTGACGCCCACAGGCATGCAGGTGGGCCTGAGCGTGGATGTGTGAGGTCTGCTCGTCAGCTGACTGTGGGGACAGGCGCCATTCTCAAGCTCATGTGTCATGTGACTCTTCAGGTACACAGTTCTTGCATTGAACAACTGTATCTTATTTCATTTTTTTTTATGTAATGGCAGACCCATGTAAAATGTAAAATCTACTGGCCAAATAAATTTTGCAAGGGTTATTTTACAATCCCTAAAAATGCACAGTCCATCCCGTGTGTGGGTTTACACTTGTTTGCCATCTGCGCAACTCCTTATTTTGTGCTTTGATGTGCTTTTAAAACGCCCAATGGCCTCTCTGTTTTCTCTCTCTCTGACAATTGTTTATTAGTTTTGAAAGGGCTCAAACGGACGTCAGCCTCTCCCAGAGCGTGGTCAAGGAGCAGAGAAAGGAAAAAAAGAAACCTAAAGGAAAGAAAGAAAAAGAGAAGCAAAACTGTTTATGGTTTTTTTTATCAGAGTTTATTTAAGAGTTCATGTTTGGCACAGTGACGTGAAAGGTATTGGAGAGAGAGAGAGAGACCACCCAGGTGTCTGGAGTATAATTCTGTTGGAGATTTATTTGGTCCGGGGTGGATTTTGAATATGTTTGCAAGACAAATCTTGATGACCCACCCAGCACTATGTGTGCTTTGATCCCACTGCTGTGCATTATAAACTCATTCAGAGAAGCAGAAAATGAGATTTATGTGAGGTTTGACTGGCAACACAGACATTAAGAAAATTTGAGTTTTGTGGCAAGTGCAACAATAAAAGATGAGATTTTAAATAGCCATGAATCTGTGAATGTACAGCTGGTTCCTGATAGGACCTGAAAAATAGCTACTTTTGACATTTTTTAGACCATAGAATGTATAGGTTATTTTATTAATATTATCATCTGTAATATACCTCTGTATTTTACAAACATACAATGGGTAATGGACACAGATTGAGCCCTGCTTTCTTATAAGCAGACAGCATTGTTATAATTGCTACAGAAGCGCTTGCTTTACATGCAACAACATGGCTACCAAGGTCCTCTAACTAAAGATGGGGATAAGCCATGCTGTAAGTTCCAAAGCTAAAGCAAACAATGACAGAAATCAACTAGCCTACTGTGGTTCATACCACGGCTAATGTTTGCATCAAACAACCTACATAAATATAGGAAAAAAATCTAGTAGTTAATATACTGTCCAGAACTGGTGTATTACTGGGATGCCATATGATTATCTTCTTTCATGGCCAGCTCAATACATGGAATGATAATTTCAGAAACTTTATGGAAATGAATTTATTCTCAGTAATTGTATAGTTAGATAAAGGTTACTTGATCATTTCCAATTCACTGACATTTCTGGAATTCTTTCTTTTATCTCCTTCCCCTTTTGTTTGCTCTGGAGTGCAAGCTCTAGTCATGTACAAGCCTTTAATTTTTGTGATCCATCCCAGACTTGAAGTAACCTCAGGTCAGCACCAAATATACATAGTCTGTGGAGAGCCTAATTATATTAACTACATGATTAATCCTGTACTAAGTCAAGGACTGTTCTCTAGAAGTAGGTCATAAGAAGTTAAGAAATGCTTCAGAAGTCAATTTCTCATTCTGGCTTAACTACTCTAGAATTAAACTTACACTCCACTTAATTCAAACAGACTCTGGGAAACTGACCCTAAAAAAACTATATTCCACAGGACGCCAAAAAAAATAGTAGTAGCCAGCTGTACATTCCACTTTTGGGCACACTACTTTGCAAATTGTAAAATAGTTTAAGTTTCAGTGACTCGCTGTCGCTAGTGAACAGACTCCATAAAGCAAATGCAGGTTATAAATGCCATAAAATGTATGTCTTTGGCTTGAAAAACTGGAACAATCCTGATGATCCATATTATTCTAGTATTACTCTTATAACTGAAAATAAGTGAAGAGCAAGTTACGTGATGACCCTTTGTTTTTCTATCTATTAACTGACCTTGATCACAAAATATATTATTGGTTGACTATGATTATACTTAACTGACCGGTAGAAATAATCTGATGTTAAAGTTATAGCAACACAACTAACAGGTAAAGGTGGCAGGTGTTTTGGATTCAGCATCACACTAGTGATAGCTACTCTAGTCTCACTAGCCTAATGAAAGTGATAAGTAAGTCTGTATTTTATCGGATGATGTCATGTTCACACAAACCATTTGTTAGAGCTGATTTAGGCTTATGATCAGCTTTGGCAATGCCGAGAAGAAATGTCACTTGTCAAGGGCTAACCACTGTGAGCATGCATGTTCCATTCCTTGTGCAGCCAACTGTAGGTACTATAGCCACAGAGTCAGGATCACCTCAAACACTAGGAATGAGTGTAAAGTGCCCTGGGAGCTGCCCTATGGACATGTCAGTGGCTTCAGTAGTTCATGGAGTTCATGGCCTTAATCGCTTTCAGAGATGCAAGAGACTTCCCTATATGTTCTATGGTCATAACCCCCTCCGAGACCTCTTTCTGTCTCCATTCCTCTTTTCTATGGCCTCCATACATGGTACGCTCTCTCTATATTTTGGTGCTGTTTAATTTTTCAGAGCTGCCTCTTATCTGTTCATAAGGAGGGTAAGAAAACAGTGTGATCGTGGCCCCTAATTCGCTCTCTCTCTGTAATTGCCTAATTACTTTTTTTCTGGGGTTCTGTTTTCTGTCAGGCCGGCAGCAGGCTGGAAACAGACCTGAGGAACAGGGAGCATCTCCCTCAATGTCATATGCCTCGCCTTCATTGGTTCAGTACAGGATGTAAGAGCTTTCTGATTGGCTCAGTTGAGGACAGATGGCTTTGTTGATTGGTCTAGCTCAGGATGGATGGCCAAGCTGACAATCTGTGGGCCCCACATGTATTTAAGTGTGTGCGTATGTGTGTGTGTATGTGTGTGCATGTGTGTGTGTGTTATTCCAATAACTCAAAGACTTTTGGCCCTTGGGGTGAATAAAGGACAATACTGAGTGTGCACAGACAGTATGACAGCACAGTAATAACCCAACAAACCTATTAGCTGCAACAGATCAGAATCCCTGGAGACACTGCTGCTCTGTGCATCTGTATCTGCTAAAATAATAATAATAATAATAATAATAATAATAATAGAATATATTAACCAAGTCACAAGTTAAGGTGAGGTCACTGTTCTTAATCATTTATGCATCTAAGATTAGACATGGCTACAATTATTTTGTAGCAAAATCTATTTTTTTTTTAATTTATATTGCTTGCTGAAGAAAAATCCTGACATGAATCTCTTTTATTTTTAGAAAAATTGAGCCCACAAATAAAACAGTTTGCTATAATGAGATAATCAGTTGCTATTTCCAAACAAATTATTTTTGTCATGATGAGAGATCACCTTGAGGAGTACTGATTGATTCATATATGGAAAATAATGCATTCCACGCACAGAGCCATAAACAGTGAAATGCATATTTCAGTGTCAGATGGTTCGAGTGCAACTGTATTTTCCAAACAATTCCAAGGTTTATTATTATTCAGGGATGGTGGTTAGGGGGGAGATGATTCAGGCTTTTGCCCAATCAAGCTTGACAAAGATAAGGGGGGGGGGGGGGGTTGAGGAGCCATATCCTTAACACAGGCAGTAAATCAGAGGTGGTTAGTTGTGGGAAGGATGAGAGGGGCTGATTTAAGAAGCGTCTTCGCTCCTCTGTCTCAGCAAAAGCAGAGCCTCTACATCAGGAGCTGGAGGCTGTCGGAGGGAATCAAAAGCAAAGCTGAGAAAGGAGGACAGAGAGGAGAAGCTACAACTTCTCAGTCAGAGCTTGAGAGAGGAGAAGAGAGTCAAAGAGGGGAAAAAAGAGAGGACCAGCAGATATATTCAGAGAGGAGTGGACAGAATAAATGAGAAACAGAGAGACCCAATGAGGAGCAGGAAGCCAAGAAAAGGAACAGTGAAAAAGTCAGAGAGTGAAAGAGGAGAAGAGGCTGAGTTGAGTAGAAAGGGTTGTAGTCAGCCAAAGTAGCATGGCATGGGGCAGTTTGTTTTCATTAGGGGTCTGAGGAGGGGGTGTGGTGAGTGAGGAGGTTAGAGTGAGTGTGGGTTACGGTTGGAGGGTTAAAGGGTAAGAGGGTAAGGGCCATGCTCTCTATCTCCCCCTGTGTGCCTCTTGCAAATCATAGCCAAATAAAAAAAATTATAAATCCCATAAACTGTTCCTCATTTTTTCCCTTGTCTCCTTCACCCTTTACGCTCTACCTTTTTTTTCTCAAGGCAGCCAAGCTCTCCAGAACTATTACCACAAATGAAGATGGATTTGGCCACTGCACAAGGTTGCTGGTCATTTATTGAGTGTCCCCTCTCTTTCATGTGTGACAGGGGGTGCTGGGTGTTATTTATGTGGGTTGGATGGGGGGATTATGGCTGACTCTAGTGGGAGGAGTGTTCCCCCAAACGAGGGCAATAGATTTGACAAGGTTATCCTGTTCTTCTTCGAACCCTCATCACTCGTGGCTCCCAGACCTGCCATTTTCACACAAGACATTACAGTGACTTTTTTCAATCATGATCTTCATCCTCATCACCTTCATTAGATCCTTCTCCCCCTCACTAAATGAGTCTTCATCTTTGTCTTACTCACATGTGTTGTAGTAAGTCACTTCACAGCAAACTTTATCTTAATCTTCCAGTGGTGTTCATTGTGATCCCATCTTCCTGACACACCTTCCCGTATCACGTTTCTCTGTCTTGTTCCTTGCTTGTCATTCATTTTCAACAGCACTACTCAACTTCAAGCCTGGTGGGAAACAGTGTCTGCAGGTATTTGCTCCAAACATCTTCACTGAGTGATTTCACTAATTATTTCACCTTCATGCTTCAAGAAGAAGCTCATGTGTTTGGTTGTGTTGTGCATGGTTGGAGCAAGTACCTGCAGACACTGTGGCCCACAGGACCTTGAGTTGAGTAGCCCTGATTTATAACATCTCAACACAGGGAGCAGAGACTGTATTTTGAAATGTCCTTACTGCTTCCTATGAACAATGCACTGAAATCGTTTGGTCATTGTGGAACATCTAAGGTCAAAACATGTACGCTTTGTCAAAGGGAATGGGTGTAGAGTAAGGGTCATCACCTTCTCTGTTTATGTTGAACATTTTGAAGAAGAAATTATTTTTTTCTTTGGACACATGAAAAAGGTATTACAGTATTAGGCAACCAGAAATGTCAAACCACTGCTTTTTATATATGGTATGTACAAATGTATGTTTTTGCTATATTGGTTCAGTGTTTAAAGCAATAGTGAAGGTATAACTGCATCAAATAGAAACTCCTGGTGCTAGCCCAATGGCTCTAGCTAATGGGTCTGCTCTGTTATATCTTCAAAAGATCATCAGGCCCTGCACACCAGACAGACCTTTCTGTTTTGCTGCATCTGTGAAAAAATGGTGACTGTCCTGTCTCTCTGGGGACAAAGGGTACATGATGCTTGAGTGACAGCAGCGTCCACCATGGAGACGGCGCTGTGTTATCAGCTCTGACTCAGAAAGAGGAAGCAGCTGGGCGTCCTGCTGCTGGCCAGACACAGGAAGCAGCATGGTAGAGACAGGAAGTGCCTTCCAAAAAATAATAAATAAATAAATAAAAACAAAAATAAAAAAGACACATTCACTATCCCAAAACATCACTGTTGTTTCAAAAACAATCATATAATCAAGCACAATCAAAAGAAAAGGTGTAATCTGTATACGGTGAATGGGTGCACAACTGCAAGCTCACTGATACACCACAGTGTCAATTTTTAATTACCTCACACACCACAACTCAAAAACGAGCCAAGGTCATTCCGCTATGGCGCTTGACGGCATGAGCGCTAGTATTCGTGAGACACACAAAGTTTAAATTGTTTAGCGATAGCTTTTTGTGCCAAGTGCAGTGTGTGGCCACCGTGCTAATAGTGTCAGAGGAGTTATTAATAGCAGCTCTTGTAGTGTGTTAATGGTATTAAAGTGGGCCTGGGGCTGGCGCGAGACTTAGGTGTCGCGGCTCTACTTCAGTATGTGTAAACAGCAATACCTCCTGAGCCCTACTGCGCTGGGGAGGGGGATGTCAGACGAGCGTTATACCTAAATAAACTGTTATTTAAAGGCCACCAGGGCTTTTTATGAACCATTGTTCACTACAATTAAATTATGCAGTACGTAGAGAAAATATACTAAATATAAGGTATAATGTATAATAGTAATATAATATAAAGTCTCTTCAAGATTTAAAATCATTAAGGAGGGTGATCTTAAATAGCTGATGCTCACACTACTTTGTTCATCTTTACTTTTTTCCTTTCACATTGTTTAGTTCAGTTCCCCATTCTAAATCTCTCTCTCTCTCTCTCTCTCTCTCTCACACACACACACACACACACACACACACACACACTCGCTTGCTCTCTTTCTCCTGGATCTCTCTCTCTCTCTTTCTCTCTCTCTCACTCGCTTGCTCGCTCTCCTGACTCTCTCTTTTTCTCTCTCTCTTTCTCTCTCACTGAGTTCTGGCTATTTTGAATATATTCCCTCCCCTGTCTCAGCTCAGTGGAGAATAGTGCTAGCCCATCGTTGTCTTATTCATCCCCTTGGGTGGGCCTGGACGGGCCACATTTCCAGGATGCTTCCTGGATGTGTTACAGTGTTATGCAGTCATCAACTGAAAATTCAAAACACAGACAGCCGAAGCCTCTGAGCTAAGCATGTATGATGCGATGATGTGCTGAAAACGCAAATCAAGCATTCATTTGTGTAATTATTCATTATTCATGACAAAACAAAGGATCATAATGATATTAAAATACACCTTTGGATAGTAAACATGCATAACTGGCTGAAAGAAGTTGGTGGCTATGAAAGTCACACACATACTGTACTGTGGAAAGTGACGTGATTCTGCAGTAAGAGACCTTATCATAATATCAACATACTCAGAGATCACAGTAGGCAGTGTGGTTCAAGTGGCACAAGGGCTCTATTGTAAACTGTCTACTGAGCAGTTTTGCTTGGCCCATGTGGATCTTTGGGCAGGGGAACAATGTCTTCCCCTGAATGCCGTGCATGATCAGCCATGCGAGAGAAATGTGCAGTGCACAGTGCAGAACAAACACATGGTAATTTTTCAGTTAGTGCTCGAGGCAGCCTGGCAATTAGCAAGGCTTTGCATCGGCGTTGTCTTTTTGAAATGTGATTTGAATCAATCCTTTGCCAGTGTTCCTCCGGGGCAGACGGAATGGGGGTTGGTTATGGGAAAAAAAAAAAAAAAACATTAAGCAGTCAGTAAGTTTGCCATACCTCTCTCAGCATTGGTGAATAACTGAGAGACAGAATTTATGTGACACATTTATTTTGTCCATGTCGCTCAGTGCCATGCAAACATCCATCAAGCCAGCTGTGTCCCTCTTTCTCATCCACCCGGCCACCCCACCCACTGCAGTCATTGGAGTAATTTATTTGTCTTTTTGCATCAGCAAAGTTATTTCAAAAAGGAGCACTTGACACCTGTAGACCTCGCTGAAGAACATTGATTTAGATACATCAGACCATAAAAAGTTATTTTACAAAAATAACGCCAGTCTTCTTGTTAAAACCATAGGTAACCTATTAATTTTCCTTCCGTTTCCACTGAAAGAGATCCTACATTTTCTCTCCTGTGTCGGCCATCCATAATATTGCATAAACATTTACACAGCAATATTTTTTAAAGGCTTTCCGCGGCGTCTTGTAAATCTGCCTGGCTCTTTGAAGTCTTATCTGTGGGGGCTTGGGGGATGGGGTGCGGGGGCAGGAGGATGGAATCCAGGTCCTGCCAGTGAGCTCAACGGTGATTCCATGTCCAGAGAAAATGCCCAGAGGAGTTCAGTAGTTGAGGGCCAGGATTGGTTCAGTAAGCATTAGAGACACCAATACATGCACCGTCACATCACAATGCCATATTCCAGCAAGTTCAATTCTCCTGGGCCAATCAAAATACTGAAAGTTTAATGCATCGCAAATTTAGTGGACCACTAGCACAAATAGATTCCTACAGGAGGCTTTGACATCACTTGAAACTTTGAATAGGTCCTATAATCTTCAGGGGCACAGTCTATTGCTTTAACTGTTACAATGCCAATCGAAAATACTGTCAGGTAAGTTTACATAGTGGTATTTAATATATGGACATACCTCAAAGCTGCAAATATAATAACAACAACAACAACAACAACAACAACAACAACAACAACAACAACAACAATAATAATAATAATAATAGTCACTATTGGGTGGCATGGTGGTGCAGTGGGTAGCACTGTCGCCTCACAGCAAGAAGGTTGTGGGTTTGAATCTCGGCTTGCGGAATTTCTGTGTGGAGTTTGCATGTTCTCCCTGTGTCCGCATGGATTTCCTCTGGGAACTCCAGTTTCCTTCCACGGTCCAAGGACATGCAGGTAGGCCAATTGGATATCTAAATTAATCACTGCTTCATAATGTTTCACTGAATTATGAACTTCAGAAAAGATGTCTGTATACTTTATTTGTAATTTCTTAATCCTCATATTGTATACACAGAACATAAATGTGAAATTCAACCTTCAGTCTGACAGTGTGAGTAGATTATAGGTGGGTGTTGCCTTATACCAGTTTGCAGTAATATTACCATGTGTGGCCATGTCCAAAAATCTTGTCCATCAGTTCAAGTGGGTATTTTGTCTTTATATGATGGCAGCAAGATTTATACACCTGATATGTCAATTAATTAAATAAAAATATGACAAAATAATGACATTATGTCCTTATACGTTAGCTTTAGGTAAAACCTGAAAAATAGGCATCCACAAATTAGTAGTATTTATCTGTCTTCCTTCTACATAATTAACATGACAAACTCAACTATGTTGAATGAAAAATGAGGAATGAATTTTGATCCTGGTGTTACAATGAGTTAATGAATGGAAATGTAATGTCATAACATGCTCATGAGGTACATTTATTGTGTTAAAAGTTCTTTTTAGTTCAAACTAATAGAAAGCAAAACTTTTGTATTCAGCACTAAAATAATAAGTCACTGAAAATCCTAACATGCAGATATAAGTTAATCATTACTTTTTGTATGGCCATCATCAATAGCGCTTTTAAAAGGGGCAATTGATTATTCTCTCTCATTGCACAACTGATTCAGCGGTCATGTCTGTAAAGAAGTGAAGCTCTGCCCTCTAGTGGAGATCCAGTACTGCTTGCTGTTTTGTGCAGTGAGTGGTTGACTCAGTTTCCCCTTACATTAATATTGTTAAGAACTCAAAAAAAGGACACAAAACATTAATGTAAATCAATGATATCGGAAATACTAAAGATCAATGTTGAACAATATTTAAGCAAATTAATTTTTCATTTTTTATTTTTTTGTTATTACAGTTACGGGCTGTCGAATGTTCTAAATGCTCACTTAAATTTACTAATGGATCTTCTTTTAAACTGGCTATTTACTGATTTTTTAAATGTGGCAAGTGGGACCTCAAACATTTACCATGCATTCAACTGTAAAACTTTCATTTGCATGTGTGTTGTCATGGTAAGTTTCTCATAGAATGTTGTTGGTTGAACAGTTATTCATCTTCACAGAAATATTTGATTATTGAAACATTTATATATTCGATATGAAACATCAAATATTTTGGCAAGCCCCAAAGCAGCCTCATCTAACCATTTACACCTATTTCCAAAAGAATACAACCTGTTTCGTTTAAAAAATATAATGGGACATGGTACCAGTTTGTTTTGCAAAACAATGCAAACAAGGCGTGCTGATAGGCTGAGATGAAGCTTTCATTAACTGAGCAAAAAGTTGAATCATTGGTAGATATGTTACGTTCCTGGCCACTCTAAAGGGCACACTCCTCTTATAGTTCTGCTGTAAATCAAGGTGACATATGCTGATGATTCTAAATGGCACGCAACGTCATGAGATGGTATTACCAGGAATTAAAAGATTGTCAAAAACCCCTACGTGCCAAATCTGGCCACACCACTATTCATGGTGCATTGTCTACGTCATACCCACACCCAGGGCCTCAGCCATGGATCTTCAGGCTCGGGACAAAATATATGATATGTTAAACCCCATATCCTGGGCCCCCTTCTGGCCTAGTCCCAGGACGAAGTGCCCTAGTTGCCCCACCCAGTTTGTGGCTCCATCCGTACCTTTCGATTTCAGTTCACCCTCAGCTTCTCTCCCATTCAGGAAATAATATCTTTAGAAGGTGAACGTAAGTCTGATTTGCCCAGAGAGAGAATCAGGAAATGACCAGAAATAGAGCATGCCGCTGTCCTAGGATGCCCTCTCTCCTGAGACCGGAACAAAATAATGGCAAGGGTGTTTTTTTTTTGAGTGCTGGGTTGTATGCTTTGTGGCACACATATAACATTCCATCATTGCTGGTATAGTACTACTCACAATACAGAGAAGCAGGAAAATAAAATTAATACTGGCGAAAAGTATCTTAAAAACCCTCATAATATAAGGGTGACAGCATTTATTATATCTGTACACAGCGCAATACCTAAAAAATAATCACACATTCCCCTAAGTGTAGAAAGCAATTCAATCATTTAGTGCATGAACAATCAACATCAGACGTCCACTGACTCTGTGCCTGTACTTGTCTGTCTTTAAAAAAAAGAAAAAAAAAGTACTTTCTTGGCTCTCGTTTCTGAGAGGCAATCGTTTCATGATCAAAACGGCTCTGTGTGCTGAGGATTTTTTTTTTCCATTATTTTGTTTCCAGCGTTTATGAAGCCAGTCAATCCGGTTCTATCAGATTTCTGCAGAACTGGAAAAGCCAGAGGGAACTGGCTGGGTTTCTGTGTGTGTGTGCTTAGGAGGAGGACTGCTCAGACCTGTTTCCCCAGAAGCCATGAGTCTGGAGGCGGGCGGGGCATGGGGAGCTGGAGTCTATCCTTCACTTTTCTTCTTAGCCTGCTTCTTACCTTATATCTCTCTATCTCTCTCATTCTCTTTCTCTTGGCATCTGGACCTCTGCCTTGAAGCTGAGGGAAGAGTGGACAGACTGAGGTGAGTCTGTAAGTGTGGTCCATTCATTATCCTCATCCTGCAGTGGTTAAATAGAGCTATGTAGTGGAGGTAGGCTTTAATTACCTGCTGAGAGGGAAGATGTGAGTTCCTTTTGGCTCAGACTGTTCAGTTGTTGCTTCATTGGCTGAAATGATGCATTGAAAAAGCCACAGTGTTGTTTTCTGAGCTATATATATATATATATATATAGACGGAGTGTAGCACAGTGGGTAAGAAACTGGACTTGTAACCGAAAGGTCGTAGGTTCGATTCCTGGGTAGGACACTGCCGTTGTACCCTTGAGCAAGGTACTTAACCGAAATTGCTTCAGTATATATCCAGCTGTATAAATGGATACAATGTAAAATGCTGTGTAAAAAGTTGTGTAAGTTGCTCTGGATGAGAGCGTCTGCTAAATGCCTGTAATGTAATATATATATATACATATACATTCCCCTTAATCTAACTTGTTTGTTTGAACTTTGAACTCGTTTTGATTATAGTCGACAATCTATGGCATGACAAAAATGGATGTTTAATGTCAGGTTTCATTTTCTCCAGATTTTTGTAGTTTCTATATTCTTTCTGTTGGTCTGGAGGCAGAACGTACTGCCCGTTGCTTTTAGGGACCTTACCCAGAGCGTAACGGCAGGGAGCACGAGAGGTGACAGATGACAAGCGCGTGGAAAAGGAACATCGGAATTATAACCGCCGCGCACTGAAATCCAGACATGTCGTGACAATGTGACAGCATTGCAGCGGCTCATTTTCCCACGGTCCGCCGTGGATCTCTGGCACATCCCTTTTTATTCCTTGTCACTGACAGCGCCTGGGTCTGTCACCTAGGACTGAGTCTAGGAGGACAGTGCAGGGGCCTATCATCACGTTTTCGTACTGCAAACCGAAAAGTCTGAATTGCAGTTTTTAAGATGCTGCTGCTATGTGTTTGTGTGTGTTTAAATATTGATGTTTATGATTTACACAAATCCAATTTCAGTCTGTGGAAGCTGGGATGGGCCAATGGTTTTCATCAGCAGACCATGAATAAATGAATCATTAAGGATTTCTCTCTGATAATATCTCTTTTGGAGGTTCAGCTATGCTTGCAGTCCTCCCCAGCCACACAAAATGTCAGCATGCTTTACAATCTTATCCACAATCAGATCCTAGGAAACATAAAAATGGCTGAGTCACTGGTTATTTATATATATATGTTATATCACCCAATCATTGGAATCATTATTAGAATGACTGCCATCACCGATTCACATGAATTATTACTCTAGTTTTATTAATGTTAAGAGCTTTTCAAACTATAGGTATATGAATTGGATATTCTATGCATAATTCTGTCAAAATGTGTAAGCAGTAAAAATGAAAACAAACAGAGTGAGCTGTACTCTTTCAGTGTTTTCTATAACGGAGCCCAAGACCTGAAGCCACTGTTCCTCCCATGTCCACTGACCCAAGTCCCCTTACTGCTCTAGGATACTGGGGGTGGGGGTGGGGATTGTGACTGTTTTTTTCACCGCCTTCCTCTATGCATGTGTATGTGGGGTGAACATGTCACCTCTCGCTCTGTTTACACATTCAGGATATGGTGAACGTTTCTCAACTTGCAAAGAGAGAGAGAGAGAGAGAGAGAGAGAGAGAGAGCCAGGTGAGAGAGCAAGTGAGTGTGTGTGTGTGTGTGTGTGTGTGTGTGTGAGAGAGAGAGAGAGAGAGAGAGAGAGAGAGAACAGTTCAACAGCTCACATTAAAATGCAAACTGGAGGGTTACACCCTCCTGTGCAGTGCTGTCGAACTAAGGGAAAACTGTAATGAGGAAACGTCACTTATAAACCATAACTCTTGCATTATGACATACCTTGTTGGAAAATTGGCATGTATAAGTATAACATATGGGAAAATACATTAGAAAATTGCCCTGTAAAGGCAACAATTATCTTGCGAACGGGTTATGTCCTTGTTAAAAGGTCAAAGATCTGTAAAATCAATTTGTTATTCATTACCTCACCTGTTTCTTTGGCAATGTAGCATGGTTATTATCGACTTGGTACAGAGCTTGCACCCATTCAAATGTCTGACAGCTAAAATAACCATTTTGGCCAGGCTGATGTGATTTCCCTTAGACTAACCAGCAGATTCTGTAACAATTCCTGTTTTTCAATGTGCTGTGTTCTCCTTTTACTTTTGTTAAACCTAAAAAATGGCTTTGTATAATGTGTGCAATTTAATAAACAAAGTCAGGGTTTATTAAACTCACCTACCAACCACCCTAAGCAGATATTGATAACTTGGACCTTGGGCAACTTCCTAGAAAAACCTGTCCGGCAAGTTTGGCTCATTCTCAATATCAGCAGCACTGAACAATCGCTCATTTACATGCTTGCACACGACGTGGTCAAGAAGACCTCGTTAAGCTCAAACACCACATGAAAACCATGAAGACTTTGTCTTTTTTAACCAGGAAATTCCATTGGATTCCATAAGAAGTTAAGTTGTTCAGACGGAGAGGGTGTAGGTCTCCACTGGCGAGAAGAGGCAGTGCTTAAAAATCGCAATGGCTTTGGAGAGCTTCACTGAACTATTGCACAGGCTGAAGGATCTTCACGAGAGAGAGATTGAAGGTGGGTCACTATTCTCAGAAGTGTCAATAAGCCTTTCACAGCTTAATGGCATTTCCTGTGTTCAACATTGATCTATTAAACTGCAAAGGAGCCTCATGCACTTCAGTATGCACTTACTGTGACATTTAAAAAATTTATAATTTAAGAAATTGGGTTTTTGGTTTGGTCCGGAAGTTAGAATCATTAATAAAGTAAAAATAAGAAAATTTCAATACAGCTAAAAACGGGAATGATTTATTTTAGTCTTACAGTTTTGTTAATATTTATCAAGGATGCCAATAATATTGGAGGTGACGGTGGATGTGCACATAGTTATTCATTTATTTTTCTGCTCTGGTTTTCTAGGATGGCAAGAGAAGGTTTTGGAACTGACCAATCAGAAATGCTGGTGAGTGTTAATCCCACGATCTGTGGATAGAACAGTACTGCTGGCTAATGTGGAGATAATGAATATGTAGGAAAGGATGATGCTGATAATGAATATAGCTCCTCTTCCTCTAAGCAGCGATACAAAAAGAATGGAGGAGCTGTTCAACAAGAACCAGCTGCTACGAGAGCAACAGAGGCTTCTGACAGAAAACATTAAACAGCTGGAAAACAGGTATGCGTGTGTGTGTGTGTGGCTGCATGTAAGGTTTATTGGTGTGCATGGCAGCACAGTATGTCGCTCACACCATACATGTGGTTGCATGTATTTTCTGTGGGGATCCAATACTTGTACGTTTACTGTATATCAGTATCTGAAGAAAAACACATATTCAACATATACAAATGGCCATGTGAAGTTGTTGGTGAATTCTGTCTGCTTATACATGAGGTGAGAAGGTACAGAAGTTAATGTTCTTAAGGGCAGAAAGTCAGTGGTCATTGTGGTGCTGTATAGACAAATCACATATGGCCAACACAATACTCTCATACAGTGTGGGTATGTAATATGCATGCAGAGGGTATTCTCCATTTAGAAATAATGGCTCTCACAGCGGTTTGGTGGAGTTCCAGACCCTTATAAATAGCTTTGTAACCCTATCCAGACTGATATATTTCAAAAAATATTTTCTCATGTCTTCTGAAATTTCCTTGATTGTGGCATAGTGTGCATGTAGAAACTTTGTGGAGACTACTTCACTCTGATGGTAAGGCTCAAAATGAGTGAGGTTCAGATTCAACAGGACTGGCTGCAATCTAGCCTGGCTGTGTTCAATCAGCTGCATCTAATTAGCAATTCAATTTGGTTAATTGGTTGATTGAGTAACTAAAGGGGCAATTATTTTGCATGGGTGATATGGGTGTTTGATAACGTTTTTCATTAAATAAATGAAATAATGATTTAAAATGTGTTTTGTGTTTAGACAGTTTTTCTAATATAAAATTTTGCTTAAAGTTCAGAAAACATTCTGTGACAAATATGCTATGATAGAGGAAATCAGGAAGGAGCAAATACCTGTTCACAGCACTGTATATGCCACCATTGGTACACATATGCATACTGGTCCATGGGGCCTCAACATCACCTCTAATAACCTTTGTCTCCCAGGTTAAGGGCAGGCCTGTGTGATCGGTGCACGGTCACCCAGGACGTAGCCAAGCGGAGACAGCAGGAGTATGAATCCTCACAGATCCAGAGTCTCCAGCACATCACCGTCCTCGGTACCTGCTCCACCTTCCCAATCACTGCCATACTGCCCTTGCAGGGCTTTAGGACTTTCTTTTGATGTTGAGCGTGATATCCTGCTACATTAGATATCAGTCAGCTGCTGTTTGTGGTAGAATTGAAAACCTGTTGGGCAGCAGCACCCGAAGACCAAGCTAGCCTGCTAGTCCCGCAATGTTACATTACATTACATTTATTTAGCAGATGATATCCAAAGCGATGATGCATCTTCCATACAGAGTGACTGTGTGTCAAACAGCAGTTCTGTAACAGGTCTGTTGCTGGGTGTCCCATTCTGATTCTGTATTTGTCTCCAGTGAGTGAGATGAATGCGCTCAAGAAGGAGAACAAGAGGCTGCAAGATGAAGTTAAGAACCTGCGGGGGGCGCTTGAGTGAGTTTGTCCCTTTAACCCATGAGTCTGTATTAGTGTTTCCCACTGTGCACACACATGCATTCATACAACACACATGCATTCATTCACCACATACCGACATAGCAAAGGGTGCATGGTCAAGAAACCACAAAAATGTACATATGCATTATTGTCCCCACACAAAAACAAATAGGACACACATCCACACATGGAACAGGTGGCTCAACACTGGTGATTCAGAAACGTTCAGGACGTGTGTTCCAAGGAATTCATTGTTTATATCTCTGTTCAGTGGTCAGAGCAGTCAGGATTCACTGGCTCCTGCCCCAGAGGTCAGGCAGGCACCAGATCCTTCGCTCTCTGCAACGGCTTTAATTGCAACAGCCATAAAAGCCAGCAAGCAGCCACAAGGGGGCACCACACCTGGCCTGACGATCGTAAAAAGTGACCCAGATCAGAACAGCTGTGTCATTGAAGGTGAGATAAAAGACACTCATGACCCTAGTACTTGCTGTTTCTGTGAGATTGACAATGATGTATCAGTGTTAATTAGTTATTTCTTACACACGTCTGATTAAGGTTAACAGCAACAGTGTTCAATTCAAGAACAATTTTTAAGTAAAATTCATAAGCCACAAACCCTATATGTGCATTCATTCATTGGTTAATGTGTGTCTTGATTACTTTATAGAGAGGTTTCCAGGATATAGGAAGCAACAGAGCTGGAATGGACATGAAAGTCAAGTAGGTCATTGTACTTCATATTCTACATATTAGTTGTGTTATGACCATCCAGTAGGGACACAGGAGTATAATAGGTCTGCAGAATGTGTACACTGTAGATTGCAAGCTAAGTGTGTACACCTCCATACTACCCTTCTGCTCTTATGTTCTCCAGATGGCACACAGGGTCCATATTCCTGCTTCCATCTCCCCAGGACAGAGGGCAGAACAGCACACTGTCCGGGGACCCATAGCTGGAGAGAAGAGGTGAGAAAAAAAGCAAAAAGAAAGAGAGAATGAGGGAAGAAAAGAACAGAATTAGGGAAAATGAGGGAGAGACAAAAGTTTTTGGCCCTGCGATAGATTGGCGGTCTGTTCAGGGTGCAATCCTGCCTCTCGCTCATTGCATGCTGGGATAGGCTCCAGCCCCCCCTTCCCCCTGCGACCCTTACCAGGACAAGCGGGTATAGATAATTGATGGATGGATAAAAGTATCTGAACGTGTGGAATTTAAAATATGGAGGATAAGAGGGATGGGGAGGAAAGAGGAAGGGGAGACACTAACAGAAAAAGAGACAGTGAGAAAAACGGATTTGGAACAGAAGGTGGAAGAAAGGAATGATGATTCAAGACAGGGTACATGAAAAAGGTACATTTATCCAAGGGCCCATGCACATCTGTTCACAGCTAAGCATTTTCTGTTTTGTCCTTCATCTTCTCATCTAAGGGTGCACAGTGTGGAAGCTATGGAGCCACGACTTTCCCCCAGCTCACCTTCGCTTCCCCCCCCTTCCCCCCTGGTCTTCTTAAAGAACCTCCCTTATTCCTCCTCCTCACCATCTACCATGGCGGAAGAGAAGCCTGTCCGTAACGTGCTCCACGCTCCGGTTCCATACCGGCCCCGCCCCATTAAGACACCCCGCCTCTCGCTGCCCTGGTCCCTGACGGAGCAGCCAGACTGGGCGTCCCTTGGGCCCTTGTGCGGCATTGGGGTTGGGCCCCATCAGACACCTTCTCTAACAGAAAACAGCAAGGGCCTGCTGCTGGTGAAGGACCTGAACCAGAATGGAAAGAGGGGCATGGAGCCGCACAGGGCTGATAGAGATGCCCCCCAGCTCTACAGCACCGCCCTATCTTTGAGGAGGGCCATTTCAGCAGAGCAGGCAGCGAGAAAGGACAAAACAGAGGAGAGAGCAGCAGGGCCAGTCTGGTGGAATTCCAACATGAGGCAACCGGAAAGGATATTTGGAGAGAACCTGCGAGACGGTGAGACAGATGCACCTCTTGACCTCTCTGACCCTGGGAAGGGCAAGCTTGGCGAGCACCAGCAGTTTTATGAGACCAGTCCAGCCTTGCTGGACAAGGGTGTTAAAGAGGAAGAGCAGTTATCTGGCAGGATGGACACTCCCACCCAGACATCAACAGGCTCCTCCTCTTCCTCTTCGTCACCACTGGTGCACAGCTCACCCTCCTCTGCTTGCTCCACCAGCAGCCTACAGCAGGAGCAAGGACAGCACAAACAGCAGCAAGACACACTGGTACAACACACAAACATATGTGCCACACATATACATTTAAACAGTCGTGTGTGATTGCTAGACTAAGTGCTCAACAGCATTGAACTATTTTAAATAGAGGAGAAAATATTGTACTCTGATTCTGTCTGAGCCTTAGTATATTTTAATATATTTTTTATCCTTTTCCAAATATGAGCCTGATAGTGATGCATGAATGAGATATTTGTCATGATTTAAATCAGACCATTTGATTCCAGGACCAAGATGAATCAATGGAAGCCAAACAAGATTTGAACTCAGAACTATGCGCAAATGCAGGGGAAAAGAAAGTACCTGCTCTGACCATCTCTCTTCATCCAGGTACAGATAATTTTGTGTATACGTTTGTGTCTGAGTGTGTATATGAGTGGGTGTTTGTGTGAGAATATGCATATTTGCTATTGCATATTTTTGCCCAATGCTTTAGTGTGTGTTTGCTGTATAAATATAGTTCCATTGGTCTCCTCACAGTGGGTGTCCTGGAGGTACCGAAGCCAGGATCAGAGAAGAAGGATTCATGTGATGGTGAGGTCAGTCCTGCTCAAAGGCGATTCAGACATTTTTATTTTTCTGTGTCACACAGTCAGTCCAGACAAATCCAGGGAGGACCAGATATTGGCCCATTGGCTTTTAATGATGAGACCAACAGTTTACATAGTCTAAAACAACAGTGTATAGTCTGCTAAAATACATATAGTAGTATCTGTATAGTGTGTATGATAATGCATAGTACATATCCTGAGTTTAGGATGTTGGTATAGATTAGCTGAGTTTGTGCTGTTTTTGTTGTTCACATGCACTTTTTACTATTAGGCTTGTACTAAGTTCAGAATCTTTATATAGATGAACCTGGAGCTCCCTCCAGAGAACAAACTGGAGGAGCAATCAGAGGACGTTCTCTCCTCTTTTGAGATGAGCCAGAATGGGAAGAGGAAGACAAGAGGGCAGTTTACAGGGAGAGAAGGTAAGGATATCAGTCATTCATTCACTCACCTAAGCTTCCAACATTTCACATTTTTTATAGCACATGTGCATGTACGGTCACGCAAGTCTGAAGCTGGCGGTTTCCCGTTATTAAATGAACATGTTTGTACTAGCAGTAAGAGGGGAGTGTTCATGAAAATCTTCTTGCAAAGTGAATGTTTCACTGGATGTCACATGACAAAAGAACTTATGCCCACCGAAACACCTCTCAGTGGTTATGCAGTGGTGTCTTTACAATTGTGACAATGCAACTGAAAGATCCACTGTCATATGCACAGTTTTGAGTCGCTGTATGGGTCTTTGCTCTTATTAATGCCAACAGAACACATTTCAACACAACACAGACATTTCCCACAATACAACACAGACATTTCTCAAACACAGGAAGTTCATTCATCAAGCTGGGATACCATAGTCACATAAAAAGGAAGCCAGAAACATTTTGGAACGAATATATCACATTCCAACATAATTTTGTGCCCTCTTACTTTCCTCTCTCACCATAGATATATTTTTGGCTCCATGGATAAAAGTTGTATTATTTTACACATTGTCAAGTCGTTGCATCCTGTTATTTTGTTATTTTACTAAATAATAACAGCCCTGCGGCCCCGATCTCCCAAGGAAAGGAGGGTGAAGTTGAGCCCTGGATGGCAGGTGAAAACACAGAGTGTCATGGAGCAGAGCTGATGACCCCCAAACAGCACGGCCAGGTAAGAGAGGTCCGGAACAAACTGACATGCAAAATTGCATGGTCGACTTTAAGCTATTTAAAAGCAGCTTAAGAAGCTCAGTAATGATTTCTACTTGGTACGTGATTGAGAAACAAAGTAAACAGTGGTGCGGCTGATCTCGCTGGCTGCCTGTCAGGACGTCATGTGTTACCAGTGGAGATACAATGAATATTTCAGTCAGATGACAGGGCAGGGAATGGATATCCTTAAACAACCCAATTGTTTGAGAAGGCTTATTTCAACATTGAGAATGCGGACTCATTTCGTGATTTTTTGCCAGAATAACTGCTATTTGTAGGAGTTTTCTATTTATCATATGACCTTAGACATACATTATCTACATTTAGTGTTATACTATAATCCTGCACAACACGCGAGAGGTAAAAGATGACACTCAGTCCAGCAAATACCTCCACCAACACTATGCAATTTTCCAGATATGCCAGTTCCACATGTCAGATACCCACCAAAAGATAATTGTTTCTTCCATGCCCTTCATAGATGCATGCATTTTCATGACAGTACCTCAAATTGGGCATGAGATATTCCCATTTAAATTCTTGCTAAACTTAAGCATTTTAGTCTGTTATTGCAACACCATGAGAACAGTCAGCACTATATTTGTCCGTTGGGCAGACATTAGTTCTCCAGCACCCCCCTGCTGATAGGCACACAAAGTTGGTGTTACTTGAATCCGTTAATTCTACTTTTAAATCTGGGCTACAAAAAAATGTGACATTTTTAAAGAAATATTGCTGGAGGGAAACAAAGTAACAGTATGTTTTTCATTGAATTTCCACATGTGATTGAATATGCAATTAATCATGGATTAATCGCAATTTGAAAAAAAAAAGATTGTTTGATGTTTAATTTTTACTTTCTATCAGTGGAGAGTTACTGGTGTGTCCTTCATGGAATGTATCTACAGTTATTTAAAAGGCAAAATCTTGTCATTAGCACTGGAAACATTGTAGCTTGAGATCAATTTCAGATTTGTTGCAAAAAACAAAAGAATGCATATTATTTGAAAACAGATCCAGGTGCACAGATTACTTGCTTACCCATGATCGCTTTCCATCACCGGCAGTGGTTTAAAATGCTCAGGCTCATCCATGTTTAATGATTTTATTTAATGTTTAGTAAGCATAGCTTACACACTCATTCATGTCATTGTTTTACTTTTTTGTCTCCTCCTAGATGCACGTACAATGAGAGAGCGTTGTTTATAGACAACGTCTAACTGTACTCCTCCAAACGGCTGTGCTGAGCATCTGCTTCCACTGGAAGACTTTACCCGGCATCCATCATTTTACTAATGTGGAAAGAGGGGTGCCCACTAAAAAGTGAATAATAGTCACCACTGAAATTTCTGTTAATAGAAACTTTACCAGCAGAGCTCAGCACTGTGCTGCTGTGGGGAAGGCTAAGGAGGACTCTGGCACCAGCATGTATCCCCTATAAAGAAGAACTTGTACAGCTAAGAGGAAAACATGAAAAACAAAATCCTTCTTGTGGCTTTAAGCACTTCAGTGTTGCAGCCCCAAACAAGCATTGGGTTGCATTTTTTGCATCTAGTGTTACCACCTTCCATCCTCCTGTTCATGAGGTCATTCTCTCCTTATAACCCAAGAATGACCCCAAATCACACACAAACTCATATCACACTCATTCCACACACAAGCACACATGCACGCACACACACACACACACACACACACACACACACACACACGTACCTAACCAAATTAACTGTTGTTGAATTATAAAACTTAAAACTCTGAGACTACATAGAGTCTGATGAGTGCTTTCAATGTGTGTTAATCAAAATGACAAAAATTGAGAAACTGAAAGAAAACCAACTTTCTTCTTCTCCTTTTGGTTCTTAGTAGTACACATTTTGTAATACTGAATTTTCCAATCACAGCTTCTGTGAACTGCATAGGGAAGCTGAGGGGAGCAGGTATTTCCCTTTAAAGCTGTAAATCTATGATAAATTTACGCATACACTACTTCCACATATTTCAAGCATATATATTACAGTTACTGCAATTATTAAGAGCATAATACATGATGCCATTCATAAAGAGGAGCACTTGAGCATGACCTTGAAAATACTTAAACATTCTCAGAAAAATTATAATCAGGTGCAGATGGAGATTCCTCTCCCCTCCAACTACACCCCATTCTGCAATCTCATCGAGGGCGTCACATTGGCTGTACTGAGCCTGACAGTGACATCATATCCTTTCCCAGCTGTGTGGAAACCCTTTTCTGTAATAATGCGGAATGAAGAAAGTGGACACATTGGCAATACAACAGGAAAAGAACACAGTGCTTTCAACATCGGGCCAAAATGAAGAAATAACAAAAGATGGGAAGGAGAGAAACTGTTCCCCCTCATACACACAAAAAGACATCTTCAATCTTTAAATTCTGAAATGGTCTATGCCTAGTTTATTTCATGCCTAGGGGAACGCTGTTTGGTCATGAAGTGTGTGGAATTTAAATGAGAATTCTTCCGCAAACTGTGGTTTGGTTTACAAATGTTTGTGGCTTTTCCTGGGTTTGGTTTACAAATGTTTGTGGATTTCAAGGTTGTTTGTGTTTCAGTTATAACTTGTATTGTCATGGCAATTGACAAGATGCTTAAACGTTTACAGATTGACCACTCCTCTCACATTTATCATAAAGAAAACTATTTCTATTAACTTTGTAATATCTGACCACATATACATTTAAAGCTGTAGGGATAACCAAGTGGAACTGATTCTAGAGGCTACTATATAGGGGCATTGCATGTTCCCACATGACCCTTGCATTATACTAGAAGGTTAATTACCCCGATTATATGGACATTTAATAATGGTTCCAAAATGTGGAAGGAAACCCTAATTGACAATGTGGATTTGCATTTTTTTCCCTAGATGGAAGTTTTTCTGTGAACATTTATTTTGCAACAGGGGTTAAACAGATACTCATTTTCATATGTTATATGGATATGTTTATCTAATAATCCAAAAACAAAAGCAGATTGATATGGAAGTCATTTCCTTTAACATAGAGATGGAATTTCACACATTAAGCAGATGCCATTAGGTTTGTACAGCATTTAGCTAAATGTGATCTTGTAAAGAATTAGATGAAAAATCACTACTTGTGTTAACCTGTGAGAGAATTTGAGGGAAACAATTGGTTTTAAAATGTAAACATTGTCTAAGAGTCTTTGTGATTTATCGGTGAAATGTACCTGTATATGGCACAATGTTCTAGACGCTGGTGACAATAAATTTGAAGTTTTCTAGACTTACTAGAAACTTTCCATAGGCCCACGGGAGGGAGAACTTTAAAGCTTTGAAAATGTTACTGAGCACTCATATTCAATATCTATCTTTAAATACACAGATTTTAGATATATATTGATACTGTTATACCAAGAGAACTTTAAATGGCAACCCCAGACAGCGTGTGTCTTTGGGATAAACTGCTTTATCTGATGAATGCATGAGTGTTATCAAGTCACTGTCAAATCACATAAATTTGTCTTAATGTGTAGATTTTTAGTACATACAATCTATCTTGCATAAAATAAAATAATTCCTCTAAACACATCAGATAAGGTAATGTAAAATTGTAATTGTACATTTAAAAATCTACTGACAGGTGTTGGGATAGAATACTTAATGTGATACATGCAATAGTTGTTTTTCCCCTAACATTGTGTCAATGTTTCAATCAATGTCTTAACCAATAAATACATTCATTTACATTTACATGGAGAGAAGTAGCCTACCTGATTAAAGGGAATGTATAGGATGCGCAACCTCAATAATCAGATGAAAAATGGGGTTTATTTTCATTCGTTGGCCTTTGAGACACTCGCAAACCCAGCTCTTTGACCTCAGGGACTTCTCCTCTAGTGTAAGAAATAAAAGAAACTAAAATCAAAATGTATTTATATAGCGCAGTTTGCCTTAGAAATTAAGATGGCATTCTCAAAACATGTGCATGGATAAGGTAGATATGTATGGAAAACTATTTTTCAGTTCATAATTATTCTGACCTCAGTATCATATCAAAAGAGGAGTACAACTTAAAACAGTATGCCCGAGTTCGTTCCTCTGTGTCCTTCCTAGTGTAGTCGTGCAGCCGATTCTTTTTTTCTAACCGTTCGTGATGAAGCCTAATTATGCATGCGGAAGTTTCTCTTCGTGCGGTGAGGAAGCCCTCCGCCGGTCTCAAAGAACCTTTTTTTCTGATGACTGCACTATTGGGAGAATGTAACTTCCTCATGTGCTGATTGTTAACATCCTATGTACTCACTCCACCGGCACTTCTCAAGTGAACGATATGGAGGAATCGTCTATATCATAAATAGAGGGGCCTTCAAAAATTGGTCTATACATACTTTAAAAATAACCTTTCGATGGAATATAGGCTGCTTCATTTTCCCGGATAATACTAAGATTTAACATCTGATTTGAAGAAGTAAGTATGAGTCTTCTGTAGAATCGTCTCTGGAAATTATTTAAACAATTAACCACCGTTTCCTCACTTTATACACTGATATTAAAATATAGAATTAGTCAATAAGTGTTCATTTAATATTGCAAAGGCAGTCGACTAAATAGACTAAATAGGCTACTGAAGAAAGAAAATAGCCTCTTTTATTTCAGGGACATTAGTTAAGCTACTCTTGTTCGTAAAAAAATGTCAAAAATGGGTCAAATATAAACTATAAATGATATCTAAATAAATTATGACACTCGTCCGCATTCTATAAACTGTAACGGAGTAAATATAGCAGGAAAATGAACGAATAAATAAATGGCGTTAGTGATAAATTAACTGAACAATGTGCCTGCATTGATTTACTGTCTGCTTGGCACTTGGCTTTCAGTAGCCTCTATTTATTTATCTTTTTATTTATTTATACAATTTGTGCTTGCATGCTGTCGATTTGGAATTCGAATGCTCGTGCAGACCTACGTGTTTTAATGTACCATCGCTGTTTCGGTGATCCTTCGCATAATAATAATAATAATATCGGCTCGGGGGACACACACTTGGGGAAAGTTACAATTAACTTCTGTTTTGCGAGCTTGTTTCCTTGGAGAAGGCTGATTCTCTTTTGTGGTCCAGTGTTTTACTGCAAGAAGTAGGCTACATAATTTACATCCATGTAACACATGTGGATGCTGCTTTGCTCTGTCTTTGATATTTACGTAGGATGGCAAGTGTGATTTAGGCCTATACATTTTTTCTTCGCCATTTCCATTATCGTCGTCTGAAGGTTGGTTGTAAAAGTTGGTTTTGCTACAGCTTCTTGTGGTCAGCCAAGGGAGCACTGGAATCTAAGTTCCACGTGGGATGAACTAGGTTTTAGTCACCGCAAAGCAAGCTAAGTCGGCAGTACCTACTGTAATTGCTTCAGAGAGAGACTTCGTCTGTTTGTCGCAGATGATATAATCAGATTCGCTTCAATGTTCTTAAAGAGAAAATCACTGTCTGTGTAAGGACTACACAGACTGACCGGAGGGTACAGTACATACAGGATCATAAATAAAACATTGCGTAGCTCATCCTATCATATAGAAATACCCAAATACCCTATCAGAATGGGCTCCTAAATAAAATGGGTTACTTACTGGATAGCTCATTCTTTCATATAGAGATGACATGTCAGAATGGGTTCATATGTAAAATACTGCAGGTTACTCAGACATTGATTGGGTAGCTCATTGTGTTCATTTTGAGTGGTAGGTCAGTTTGTCAGAACACCAGTTCCCTTGGTTCTTGTTTTGGAATCTCTCCTTGAATTAAATGCTGCTTGCTTCTACATTGCATCCTCATGCTAACACACAGTGCACAGTCTTGTCACAGGTGCAAGTCAAAACACAACTCAGTCCTACAAAAATCTGTCACACTAAGACAAGAAAAGTTTTCATTTAAAACAATCAACAAATACACTCCACAGTAGTGTGAGAACTTCTTTCATTAGGGCTTAACGAGGTCATTGCCTTCAGCTGTAGGCACATGTCTGGTGTTGCAGTGTAAAGGAGTGGAGCCAATGGTAGGTGTAGTATTGTCCCTCTATGATGGTAGCCTTACCTAATGTAAGGTACTCATTGGTACTAGGTAAGAATTTATCTTCAGTAGTTCACTGCAACACGAATTTATTTGCCGCATATATGCCATATAGCAAACATATTACAGTGTGCAGCAGTTACAAGAGGAATAGTCCCAGTGAGTGCATGCACTGTGTCTGACAGGTTCCAGAATGGGTTGCATTGAATCCAAGGAGCAGAAGGCTATCAACAAAGTGATAGACGACGACTTCCTGAACAAGGCTCAGGCACCCCACTATGTCAAAGATCCCACATCCGGGAACAAGGCAGTGAGTAGAGACATGTGTTGGGTTTGCTACATGGGATACAACTAGGTTCGGGTAAGGAGGGAAAAGGTGAGGAGAGAACAGGTGTATGTTAAGGAGAACATGGAGGGCAGCATTATTGTCAGGGTGGCTGATGTCAAGCCTGGCACACCCTATGATTTCTGAGGTATTCAGTATTTTTTAGAAACGTGAAAGGGGGCTGGGGTGGGAAGATTACATCAAAACTTGAATTACGGAACTCTGGTAGTTGACTCCTTTATGTGGTCATTATTTATTTTTTATTTTTTTTATTTTTATTTTTTGGAAATGTTGGAAATAATGCAGTTTAACAGATTTTTACAAAGTCAGAAAAGTCCAGCTAGGGTAATATTGCCCTACTGAATGTGTCAAATTTGCCTTCCCTTGTTTACTGTAACCTATAGTGATGACACTTGCTTTTGAGAGAGAGGGGAAGAGAGAGAGAGAGCTTGAAAAGATAGAGTGATGTGTTCCAATGTGTATCTTCTTATGACATGCCCTAACTGTTCATAAACATTACACTGTTGAATTGTTGGCTGTTGCCAGCCGAACTATGATGACTTACAGTGCCACTTCTTCATTCATTATTCCCAGAGGTTAACTCTGGTTAACACAGTTAGCATGATGCTATTTCAGCTAATAGCATGTACTTTCTTTCTCCTGCCCTCTCTACAGAACAGAACCAGCTCCTCCAACCTCCCAGTCTGCACTGACGGTGAGTGGCAGAACATAAATCAGGAGCTTCCCAGCTTCAGAGCGCTTTGTTTGTGCAATTATTATCAGTAAGATCAAAATTAAGTAGTACAAATTTCAATGGGTTAAAAGTACTTCCATAATGCAGGGCTAACATACTTTCTAACTCACCAGGCCACCCAGTATAGACAGAAATAACCTAACATTGTCGAGCTGACACTACCTCGTCCTGTGCTACAAACTGTCAAGGCCTAGGTTACTCCCACGATATGTCACCTCATTTATGGTTTATAATGTGTGAGACAGTTTCAGAGACTCAATTCAGTGTCTGCCTCCACGTTCTCTTTGAAACCTCTTGTACCGCAGGTTGTAACACTACCAACCTACAGAAGCATTTGCTTTTAAAGGGAATTTTACCTCTAAAATATCTGCAATGTTCAGAAGCTTTCGTATAAGTGTTCTGAATTTAAAGGTATTTCTAAAGGTGCCAGTATACTCTAAATGAAATCAAACTTTTTGTTTGAAACTAGCCTTTTTGAACAAGAGATGAGCAAAAAATAGGCCGTGTTTTGAGTTCAAACGTCGTGGTGTGTGTATGCCCCCAGCACAAACTATTCACAAACAGTGTGCAATGAGCCTATATCTGTAGCCAGTGGAGGGAGATGAGAAGGGGAGTGACATGGCTGAGCCTAGGGAGGCTGGAAGTTTGAAGAGCAGCAATGTTGTGGATGAGGTTCAGAGGCCTGATGGCACAGGCAGGGAGCTCAGCGAGGAGGGAGTTTTGGTACTTGAGAAAAGAGATCTAATACCCAGACCAGAAGCTGGGTTGAGTAAGTGGCAAGGAAGTGGTGGATTCTGTGGGTATTAGCCTGCTCAGTAACATTCTGTATGCCTCCTTTAGCCTGATTACATGATATTTAATTCAAGCTTAAGTGCAGACAATATGATTAATTCCCTGCATGCTTACCTGCTCCCCTTTTTTCCCTGTAGGTCCAGAAAACATTGTGATTGCGCTGTATGACTATGAGGCCATGCATGAAGGAGACTTGGGCTTCAAAAAGGGGGACAGACTGAAAGTCCTTCAAGAGTGAGTGTTGCTTGCATAGTCCATTAGCCACAGGACTGAAACGATATCCCTGTAAGAAAACACTCCTAAGATGACTCCAAAATATTTTACATGGATTTTGAATGTTGCTGGCATCATTGTCTCACTTTGGGGGCCATGTTGCGCATGCTTGCTTCATTTTGACAGAGAACGTGGTAATGCCCTGCGGGCGGGAACAAAAGTATCAGTCAGTCATTTTGTGAACAACAAACTTCCTCATCCCATCACATCGCCATTTAGTTATGCCAGCAGAGAATGGAAAGTAGAGGTGGTGTTTCTAGTGTCAACATGGTGAGAGTCAAATTCAAGCTTATCTCAGGAGCTACATTAGTTGTAACCAGATCTGTGTATTCACAGTGGAGATATGATCGAATCTATATGTTGGCGAGGAAGATCATGCTCTGTGACTATCCCTTGGCACTGTGGGATTGCCTCTGTGCGTGTATGTGTGTGTGTGTGTGTGTGTGTATGCAGGGGTACACAGATTATGTCAGTATAGCGTAAAACCAGATTTGTGTATATTCTCTGCTGGAGACATATACATACATCGGACATATATAGCCAGTGAATGGAAGTAGCAGGTTAATGACATTCTCTCTGATTTTACTGCTAAGCTGCATATGACTGATATATTGCTATTGCCAGTGATTATGGAATTAGAGGCAATAGGGCAGCTGGCTCTGTCTGAACGTCCTTTTCTCTAATGTTCATATTCCACGCAGTATATTAAATGAGCTAACCAATAGAGCAGTATGTTTTGTCAGGAAATGGTTTGGCTTAAACACGCCACTAGAGACATTCTATTCCACACTAAATGCAATGGAAGGTGGGGAGTGCCTAATGTGGAATGGATCTACACTGTCCAAGAGCTTGCTAGAGCCTCATTATTCCTTGACATGAGGCGTAATATGATTCCTGTAGCTAGCGAGCTAGTGAGTCTTACCCAGCCTTTCAGGGCTTCCGGAGGAAACCCAATGGCAAGATGGACACATGCCTTGCTGGCTAAATGTCATTTGTGTTTGAATAGGAGTTACTCTGGAGTGGGAATGACCTGACTCAGTTACAGTTACAGAGGACATTATAACTGACCAACTCACTAGTGTAAGCAACTGTTGGGCACAGGGACTCGAAGCGAAGCTACCATCTTCAATTACCATGTCTTCCCTCTGCTGATCATTCCGTATCACATTTTGTATTTAATAATATTTCAATTGATGAGGATATTGTTATTTTCACTGTTAAAGCAGGGCTCTCTCTCTCTCTCTCTCTCTCTCTCTCTCTCTCTGTCCTTCATTTCTCTGCAGGTCAGGGGAGTGGTGGAATGCAGTGTCTATCAGTACAGGAAATGAGGGCTACATCCCCAGTAACTATGTAGCTAAAGACAGTTTGGAGACAGAGGAGTGAGTACACTGGTTACAACAAATAAGATACTGTCTGAAGGCATAGTTAAAGTGTGGCTAATCTGGAGAAAATGTACCATGATTCCGACTGCAATAAAAATTGGAATATTAAGGATGTTACAGAGCCACCAGGTTCATTTAAATGCAAGTTTGGAAAGAAGTACAATAATATAGTACGTCTTCAAAGATGAAGCATGTTCATTTTGCATGATTACATTGCAGAGAACCCAGAGATGTTCCACAAAATAATACAGATAAAAAACAAGAACAGAGCAGACGAAAGAGTGGTGAACCACAAGACTATGCTAATGAGTTGATGTAGAACATGAATGCAAATGGTAACCATGTTGTGTAATAAATGTGTTTTTATTCGAGTGATTTTAATGCAAACAGTTTTGCTTATCTGTCTGTTAGTGGCAGGAAATTTCAGAATGAAATCAAATATTTGAAATGATAGCAGAAAACAGAAAGATGAATGGCCTTAGTGTAAGCATATTTAGAGTTTTTATTTATTTATTTATGTTTGGTTATTCATTATAGCAGACACAGTTAAAATAAATTGTCCACATGTGAATAGATTTGAGCTCTTTATTGCTTCATAGGTGGTTCTTCAAAGGTATCAGCAGGAAAGATGCAGAGAGACAGTTGCTGGCCTCAGGAAATTGCGTTGGGTCCTTTATGATCCGAGACAGTGAAACCCCCAAAGGTAAGCCCTCTGACTGGATGCACTTGTCACTGTGTAACCACTGTGAATATGGGATGAAAGCAGTAATTCTTCATTTTGTCTGTGGTTCTACTTTGAGTCTTATTCAGTTATTGGTGTGTGGTGCATTAGACATTAAATATTATTGTTCATCCATCCATCCATCCATCCATCCAATATCTATACCCAGGGCAGGGCAGATTAGAATTTTTTTCAAATAAAAGGGCAGTTACATACATATGATAGAGAGGCTGTTGTGATCGTACAAAAAGTTAGGGAAGTTGGCCATTCAGGACACCATTGGGTAACATTACCTTACAAATCAACCTGACCTTTTACCTAATCTGGTAACCATATCTATTTCTGTGAGGAACTTAGGCATTGTTATTTCTCACAGGCAGTTACTCCTTGTCGGTGAGAGACAGAGATGCTAAATTTGGTGACAGGGTCAAGCATTACAAGATTCGTACTCTGGACGATGGAGGCTTCTACATTTCTCCCAGGATCACCTTTAGCACTCTGCAGGACCTGGTCAGCCACTACAAGAGTGAGTGCCCTCTGCTGGCAGGACATGTCCGGAGAAGTTCTGTGTTATGAGTTTTTTTGTAATATTTTGAATGTACTACAGAAACCAATTATAATGTGTGTTCTGTTTGCATGTGTGTGTGTGAGGGTATGTGTGTGTGAGAGAGAGACAGTGATTGCCTGTGTATGCATGTGTGTGTGTGACTGTGACTGCCTGTGTATGCATGTGTGTGTGTGTGTGTGAGAGAGAGACAGTGATTGCCTGTGTATGCATGTGTGTGTGTGACTGTGACTGCCTGTGTATGTATGTGTGTGTGTGACTGTGAATACCTGTGTATGTATGTGTGTGTGCGTGTGTACATGCATGCATGTGCGCATGCTCATCTAAATGTTGGTGTGACTGTGTGTCTGTACAGAACAGTCTGATGGGCTGTGCCAAGCTCTGACGGTCCCATGCCTCAGTCCCAAACCGCAGAAGCCCTGGGAGAAGGATGCGTGGGAGATCCCTCGGGAATCTCTGAGGCTGGAAAGACGTCTGGGTGCAGGACAGTTTGGGGAGGTCTGGATGGGTAAGCCAAAATCGCGGCATGTAAACAAAGGAACTGGAAACCTAATGGGTTTTCTTCAGTCATCTGACTTTAGCTCAAATATTTGTACTGGCTGCATTTTCATAGAGCACACAAACTGTTTTATATTGAGTGTGGTCCTCTGTCATTTGTATTTGAATTTAAATGTATCAATAAACGATATTTAGACATATTCAGGTGATTGTCAACTTTAAATTGGATTATGTTTCAAATAAGTGAAAGGTTCTTGTCTAATCAGCACAGTTAGGCTTCCCTGGAGATGTAGTGCAATAATACTCTTTCATTGCTTTGCCCTGTCCCAGCCACATATAACAACCACACAAAGGTGGCAGTGAAGACAATGAAGCCAAACAGTATGTCAGTGGAAGCTTTCTTAGCTGAGGCCAACCTGATGAAGACATTACAGCACGACAAGCTGGTGCGGCTTAATGCCGTGGTTACCAAGGAGGAGCCCATCTACATTATCACAGAATTTATGGAGAAAGGTAAGCAGTAACCTCTTTTCTGTTTCTTGCTGACTTTATCCTAACTCTTTCTCTCTCTCTCTCCCTGTCTTTATCTCCACATATTTTCGTAATCTACTGGTCTAGCTGTTTGTTGGGAAAGGTAAAGAATGCTCAGAAAGTAACCCTTTCCCTATGTAATCAGATTACAAACATCAGGACCATTTAATAAATGGCTCATCTCCTTTCACCTTGTCTGTGGCTTTCTCTCTACACTTTTACTGAGCTCATGAAGAGAGAGGGTAAGGATTATCAAGTGTTCATACTCCTCCTCTACATGTCACGTAATATTATGATAACTATGTACAGTACACCCCGGCTGTAATGACATATCTAACTGTCATTGGATCCCAACTACTAGATGAAATGTGGGAGATGTACATGTAATAAAAAATAATTTAACCTCTTTGGCTTATGTGTCGACAGGCAGTTTACTGGATTTCCTGAGGAGTAATGAGGGAAGCCGTATCCAGCTCCCAAAACTCATAGACTTCTCCGCACAGGTGAGTCCTGCTGGAGACAAACACACACACACACACACACACACACACACGCAAGCATGCACGCACGCACACACACATACACACACACGCACTATACAGACCCTGTACTTGAATTTCACCCAAAGGCACATACTAGTAACTACAATGATCCAGACATTCCCTGTGTTTTCTTTTCAGGCCCAGTTCCTGAACAATCATGTAATTTACAGACCATATATGGCTTTGGAATGGCACTGTTAATGATTTGCTATTCATGATTTACAATGACAGAAGTCTGGAAGATGGGTTTATGTGCTGCTGGCATACTCAGGGCTGCAGGGACCTGGCCACATTTGTACATAATTTGTTCTCGGGTCGGTAAGACCCGCTCGCTGGCAGGGGCGCACCCTCAGCTCTTAGTACAGAGAGAGCTGAAAGGGGAGCAGTGTGAGGCACAGTCTGACAAGGAAACTACAAACACAAGGTTGTGATTGGGCATAAAACGGGCATTACAGACCATGTGCGCTTAAGAGTTAACAGACACACTGACAAAAAGAGGCACAGACAAACAACAACAAAACAAGCAGGGAACTGTAGAATGACATGGTATCGTTTTTTAAAACTTTGTCTCGTTTATTTCGTTATTCGGTGTGGCTTCTTCTGGTTGTTTCGCACTTTAATATGACGCCGTTGGCGCGCGAATGAGTGCGTACTTCCGCTCAAGCGGAGGACGTCGGTTGACTAGGCGGTCCTTCAATGTGGCCCAGGACGCATTCGTGTACACACTGCTAAAAAATGTGGCCATATGCGACCCAGACCACCTACGAATGTGGTCTGAGTGATCGGATCTCAATGCGTCCTCAATGCGTCGTGGGTGCGTTCACACCTGTAGTTAGAGCTGTCCACTTGTGATCGGATCACCCAAGACGCATTTTAACGCCTGGTGTGAACAGGGCCTTTGGCACAAAGACACAAATTACAGCATGGGGTGAAACAAATTATGCACAGAACAAAGACAAGCACACACAGAAACTCTGAAGAACAGACAAACAAACAAACACACACACAGTGTGACTCACACTGGGCTTCATCATAATCCAGGTTGTCAGGAAATAATCCCCAAACACAAGCTCTGTGTTCACTATAAGAGTAAAGCCCATGAACAAAGGCAGAATTATTCACTGATCAGCCCTGTGCTCTGATACACTGTAGTGCATGGTTACACAGTGTCTTCTTTTTAAACAATAAAGCAGGCCTTTCCCCTGTGAAGCAATTTCAATATTCAAATGAGCTCATTTTGTATTAACTGCCTCTGTGTGTGGGATTACGTGTGCAAGAATGCACGTATGTGCATGTGCAAGAGTATGTATTTCTGCCATACGCATGCACGCATGTGGGTAAGACTGCAGTATATTTATCTACTTCTGGCAAAAAATGTTTTGTATCCTTTTCCCGGTATACTGTGGAACTCAAAGTGTCTCTGTTCATAGTGTTGACCATAAATTAGGTTTTAAAAAGGAGCAGAGGAAGTTTAAAAAGCAGAACATTGTACTTATCTAATTTTACAGAGAGAGAGAGAGTGAGAGATAAATATTCATGAGATCGACACACAAGCCCTACAAGAGGAAAGAGGAAAGAATCTGAGACAGGTTCACACTACTGTGCAATTCGATACTGTTATTCTGATACTGCGTTAATGCATTCCAACTCCAAATTATAGGTCTATACCTTACTGCGAGATCTGAGCTGCTGTATTTATGCTAGAAGAAAATGTATGTGCCATCTCCTGAGTTGGAGTGCTGGTTTAAGAAAATATTAAGAGTACATGTCCCATAATTAGTTATGCACACCTATTGGGGTTTCTCCTGAGATGGCGCATGAGTCTGATTAGAAAGCCATTTTCATAGTTTTAGCCTTCACACTGAAAGATCACTGCTGTACCACATCAGCATCCATCCATCCATCCATTATCCATACCCGCTTATCCTGGTCAGGGTCGTCAGAGGTGCTGGAGCCTATCCCAGTATGCATTGGATGAGAGGCAGAAATACACCCTGGACAGGTGGCAAATCTGTCGCAGGGCACCACATCAGCTTTACCTAGTAAACGAACTGCATGTTGTCACAGTCATCTGAACATTGCAGGGTGGCTGTATCTTCTGAGCAGAAGTGATCTGATGAGATGACTTGCACTGCGTCTGGAGGAATGCTTATCGTTGCACACTAGAAAGCAGGAAGGATCTAACTGCTGAGTCTTCTGATCACTGCTGTACTGTGTTCCCAGATTGCAGAGGGAATGGCATACATTGAGCAAAGGAACTACATCCACAGAGACCTGCGAGCTGCCAACATCCTCGTCTCTGAGACCTTGGCGTGCAAGATCGCTGACTTTGGCCTGGCCCGCATCATCGAGGACAATGAATATAGTGCCCGGGAAGGTGAGCCAAGGGCCTGGAACTGTTTTTTTAATATTAGGTGATCAACCTTTCAACATCCATAGTAGAGTTCAGCACACACCCCACAAATCTACAGAATACTGGTCCATGCAAATCAGCCAATCCAAGCATTAGGGACAACACCACTTGGAAGAATCATTGACCAACAGTGCCACCTGCTGGCCCCTGGCAGAACTGCTGCAAATCCCATGATCATGCAAAATTTAGCTCCGATATGAATGACTTTCTTGCCTAGCCTTTGAATCATGATACTGCTTTTGCCTGGTACAGTGATTCCCACATTTCTGAGCTCACTTCCCACCTAATGATTGAACACATTTTCAGTGACCCAACCGTAAATATAGAATTTCTGTCATGATGGGACACTAGCATTTAACAGCCTCTCCCTGCCGTCACAGGAGCCAAATTCCCCATCAAGTGGACTGCACCAGAGGCCATCCACTACGGCTCCTTCACCATCAAGTCTGATGTGTGGTCCTTTGGCATCCTTCTAACAGAGATCATCAGCTATGGACGAACCCCATACCCAGGTACGTAGATGAGTTGCCCCAGTAAACAGGTCACTGTGACACAATAATTTTTTCACAATAATTTTTTAACACCATTTTAGACTGTAGACACCACACAGAGGGAGCCCAACACAAAAGCTGACAACTTCAAGAGCATTTGCCCCTAAAATAAACAGCATATTACAGAAAAGATCATTGGTACCAAGTAACTAAGATACTGTGGGAACAATTATAACAGTTTCTTGAAGTTCCTGAAGAAAAGTAAAGTTTTTCTATTCTATAACTGAAACACAGCAGGAGAAAGGTGGCACTAAGATGTTATACTCAATAATATTTTTTTAATGTTACCGAATCTCTAATTACTGTGTGCATTTGGCCCAGGAATGCCACACTCGGAGTTGATTCGATCCCTGGAGAGGGGCTACCGCATGCAGCGCATGGACAACTGTCCGCAGGAGCTTTATGATATTATGCTGATGTGCTGGAAAAGCAGACCAGAGGACCGGCCCACTTTCGAGTACCTACAAAGTGTGCTGGAAGACTTCTACACAGCCACAGAGACTCAATACCAACAACAACCATGACATCATGATATGCACACATGTACGCCCTCTCTCTCTCACACACGCACACACATACACGCACATATGCACACACACACACACAAACACACACACACACACACACAGTCAATTTCATAACTGGTAAAGATACACAGGCACAGGAAAAATTATACTTTAGTTGTAATGAAAGTCCCTGGGTCTTACCACTTATCTTTACTATTCATATTGAATGAACACGGAAATGTGTTGGTGGGGTAACACATACAGTCTTACAGATACTTATAATGAAAGATACACAGCACACACAGATAAAGGCGCGCGCACACACACACACACATGCATGCACACATACACACACACTGGTTAAATGCTGAATTTAAAAGGGTTGTGGTAAATTAACATATTATTGTGCATCTTCTAAGATACTGCATTTGAAAATCAACTGTTTAAATTTTGTGTTTAAATCTCATTTTCATATCGTAGACAATTTTTTTTTGTAATTATCATTTGAAGTACTGGAATGCTTTTCTTTGCTTGAGAAACATCTATTTTCTCTTTAAAACAAGACCAAAAACATGAAATTGAAATATAAAATCAGGATGAGCATCTTTGCCACAATACATCAGACCTAAACAGACATCCCACCTTTGAATATCAAAACAACCGTTGTCCCCGCCCACAGAGATAGAAACACGCACCCAATCCCCCCTGCTTCCCCACACAGCTCACCATATCATATGGGAATATGGAGGGAATGCACTTATCATATGTATCTTAATCACTATTGTTGGAGCGAAACGTATCATCACCTGTGAGACTTGGGACTTGGTGGGATTATCTTGTTGTCTTCAACAGCATTAATCATTATTTAGTGGTATTTGTACAGTAAAACTAATGTAGTGTATGCATTTACTCAGGTATATTTTAATGGGATACAACATTGCTGTGCTGTCTACTGTCAGGAAGGTCCTATCAGAAAGGTCCTATTGTAAAACAAACAGTTAAATTTAAGATAAAATCTCTCTCTCTCTCTCTCTCTCTCTCTCTCTCTCTCTCTCTAACTCTCTCTCTCTCACACACACACACACATGCACACCCTAATCCCTGTTTGCCTTATAAGGCATTGTCTCTGTTCTAGAAGAAATTCTTAGAAGCACCACCCAGGTTAGCCAACAGTTAAGAATGCACTCTCAGATTGCACCTGTAGGTACCATGCCCTACGAAAGACACAAACTACAAAGCCCATATGTCCACCTCAGTGACTCACTTAACCACGCCCCCTACTAAAGCTCTACTGTAATCACTTGGAACGTCTTGTATGGGTGGAAGGCAACCTACGGTACTTATTTTCAAGAACAGTCATCTATAACCAATCAAAGAATACTCTCAATTGCATTAGTTGTGGACAAGCCCTCTAGATCCACTGATTGAACAATATCCAGATTTAATGACATTCAGCAATCTTGTAGGGTAATTTGGTTGCGACATTACTATCTCTTTGCAGTCCACCTGATATATACCATTGGAGGGAATTCACATATTTTAACTCATGCTGTGCGGTTACACTCTTTTGTAATAAAATGATGTGTTACAGGATATGCAGGTAATGTAATTAATGACCCACTGACATTTCAATGACTTAAGTTACTTGATTTAGTTCACTATAGAGATTTGTTGACTCATTTGTTGATTCATTTATTCATCAATTCATTCTGTAGTAGCCTATTTCTGGTCAGTGTGTACTGATAGTACATTTTTGGAACAAGTATTGTACATGACGTTTTCTCCATATTGTGAAATCAGACCATCCTATTTCAGAAATGTATGTGGTAGTTACAATATATCAGTATTTCTTTGTTTATTTGATGATTATTATTGTTATTATCCATTAATCCATTATCTATACCCACTTATCCTGGGCAGGGTCACGGGGGAGCTGGAGCCTATCCCAGCGTGTATTAGGTGAGAGGTAGAAATACACCCTGGAATTGTCGCCAGTCTATCGCAGGGCTCACACACCATTCATTTACACACTCATGCCTATGGGCAATTTAGACTCTCTAATTGGTCTACCTGCATGTCTTTGGACTGTGGGAGGAAAACTGAAACTGGAGTACCCGCAAGAAACCCACACGGACATGGGAAGAACATGCAAACTCCACACAGAAAGGCCCAGGACCTTTTTGTTTTTAGGTAACAGTGCTACCCACTGCACCACAATGCCACCCTGGATAGATTTGTGATATTTTATATTTATTTAGTAGGCGTAAATATGGAAAATAAATGTGGAAGTTATATGCTGCTACAAAAATTTCCCCATGGGGATAATGAAGCATTCTATCTATCTACAGTATCTATTATACAAGCATTATTTATTTTAAGATATTCTAATATATGAGAACTTGTACATATTGTAAAAACTTGACAACCAAATATAAACAAATCATTTCTGGAGTGTAGATTTTCATTAGCTGTTTAATATAATCATTTAAATTATTTCATGATGTCTTCCAAGAGGCAAGTTGTGTTATTTGACACTTTGATGTGACACAAAGTTTAAATGACCACATTTTCTTCAGATAGTAAGGTGAAACACATTACGTGAAATAATTTAGGAAACACTGGGTAGCATTGCTTCGAAACAGAACTTGTAAATTGTGTGAACTAAGATAGTCAATATTGTTTGTCATGAATTGGCCTCATTTTGATATCAGTACTTTTAACACCATGCCATGGCATTTGTGTACTTTGAAAATGTGTTTTTTGTTGAGACAAACTCATCGTTACATGGATGTGATGCAGTTCATTTCGTTCACCCGTGAGATTTGTTCAAAAGCAAATGACTCAGGTGACATGAAACCCAGCTTACATCAGGACAGCGTACAGTTTGAACAACTTTCCGAACAAGTAATGCTTGAATAAATAATACATAGCATTAATAATTAAGGACACCCGTTGATTAATGTAGATGACCAATAATGCTGGAAAGTAACATGGTTCTATCTGCCGTTCATTTCCTTGTTCCTCACTGTATACACTCAATACTCTTGTCTGTCTGTGGCCACAGTAAATCCTACCATCAATTTAAAAATTGAAGATTCTTTCCATTTTTCCGATACATGCATTTCAAAGAACTGAAATATATTCACATCTTAATTTCTTCTGAAATACAGAGAACAGGGGTTTGGTTTTAAAACTTGTAAATGAAGAATTTCCCCAGTACATATTAGAACATGTGTTTCCTTCTAGTGAAAGCCTGCTCTCTTATATTTTATCTACATAAACCCTATGAAAAGGAGTGCAGGAAAATATATATAATATATAATATATAATATTTTTTTCATCCATATTATACACTTCCTATACATTACGGTTCAAGTTTTTACTAAAACATTGTCAGACAAGTAATTCACCATTTGTCCGTTCTCAGCCATAGGAAGCATCAAAGTGCTCGTCCAGCATAATGTGGAGATAAGACAGGGCAGAAACTGAGGGGTTACTATCTAAGGTGTGAATGTGTGTGTCTGCATGTGTGGGTGTCAGAGGGGGTGTCCATGCCCCTGCCCCCTCCTCTTTCTCACTAGTTAAAACATGTGGTTTTCTTTGAGTTAAGTCAGCTTTTGAGCAACTAAAAAAGAAGGCTTGTAACAGTTGGAAGTGGGCATCTGAGTCCCGCATCTAGGTCTGGCGGTCTACATTTCATCTCTGGTTCTTTTGGAATATTCTGTTGTCTTTTGGTTTCTGCATTTTGGATTAGTTTGGGACAAAAGCTGTGGTTGGGTATCTTCTTTCATTAATTTCTTGTGTGACTGTCCATGTCTGTAATCTTTGTTAATTGTTTTAATGTAGTTGATCCTCGTCTTTAGATTAGGCATAAATATTTGTTGTAACTTAATAAATGTCTTAATTTTTAGCTGGTTTTGAGTTGTACATTTTGATAAAGGTTGATCCAAACAGTTTGCTCTGCTTATCAACGAATTTGGTGATTTAAATGATAATTTATATCTTATGATAATAATTACTAAATGAAATCAAATAAATTGTACATTTTGGGTGAAGAAAATTGAACATATTTCAATTAATCCACCTTTCTGACAACATACTGTACAGAGAACTACCTGACTTTATATTTTAGATATTCCCATGCTAATATGGGATAGTATATTGGCATCTCCTGTGACATCAGAAATAATAGACTTCATACTTGCAGAACAAGTTTAATTACCTAGGAGACTGGCATTGAATTTCCAGTACCCTCTATTACAACATTTGTTTTTATGTTTCTGATATAATCACAAATACAATGGTCTGTGAAAGGGGTAGCAGATATAGGCCTACTGGTTCAGACTTTATTAAAGCATGTGTGATTAACCAGTAGTCTAATCTGTCCTGGATTTGATAGAGGCCTCAGGATTGAACCAAGAGGTTTAAAGAATTGAAAAAAAATCCATTAGTGTACGCGGTGATCTTTTTTGAATGGTACCGATGTAAGCATACACATTTCAAACAATCAAACGTCATCTAATCCAACTACTCCTCAGGGCACTGGAAGAAAGAGCGACTCCTGCAGAACGCACAATATATTGTGCGATTTTTTTCCTCTGGTTCCTCGTTCGCCAGTCACTATTTCCTGTAACGTCACGAATGACACGTGTATTCAAGATGGTGGCCGCGATGGTAAGTGTAAACGAGACATCGTCCTTTTATTTTCCCCATTCCCTAATAATCTACCTGTATTGTGTATTGTATTGCTTATTAATTCGTTTAGCTCTAGTTCAAAATACACTTAATTCAAGGTCCTAAGATGCTATTTTATTGCCTTTTGACGACTTGGGGATCCATTCTTTGCGACGGAGCTTTAGCTAACTGTATTGCTAGCTAATGTTAGCTCTCCAATAAATCCGGGTTATGTCGTATTATATGCAACTAGATCACAAGCTTGTCAATTCATAATTATGTGTAAATTGGTTGGCAGCTATATGTTACCTATTTTGTTGCACTTATGTATGGATTTTTGTACTACTACAGACTTGTGGCTCATTTTCAGGCTAAAAGACGTTAGCTCGCTAAACCTTAAACTGGCCAGTCGTGCAGTATCTGATGCTAGTCTATGGACATCAAATGCTGCAGTGTTTAGATTGGGTTGACTGTGCGTTTGTTACGTACCCTTTGGGTGGATATTTGTCTGTCCGATTATCTATTATAATTATTTTAACTCTGTGAGTAGTCTAACTCTTTATTTCTAGGTAGTTGCTAACTAGTTAGCTGTAGGCTAAGTTTGTTGTTGAGGTACCGTGCAGATAGCAAGCTAACGCTAGCTACTCCCTCTCTTCCTTGACGTTAGGTTAGCAAAGTTAACGTTTTGTTTGGAAGTTCCTAGCTTGCTGTAAGTGTGACAGAAGTCACCAGCGGGGTCATTCGTGCCAGGGCTCTACGCTAATTTACCTCCTTTTACTGCAGGTTACCACAATCCCACTTAAGACAGCCAACAAGGTATTTTTTGACTAATGCTAGTTACAAGCGAGCTAGCTAGTGAGTGTGTTCTAAAATAGCTTGCTAGCAAGTCCAGGTACTTATTTACTTGATTCACAGCTTAATGTTTACAGTTGATGTAAACGGAAATGTTAAAAGATGAAGGGCTTGGGTTCTATTACTTTGAAAAACATGGGATCCCATTCCACCCTGCTGTCCATTACCTTATATCATCAGCGTGACAAAGTATGGTTTAGGAGCTGACCGTAAAACTGAATACTCTTGTGCTCAATTTCCTTTAAACTAGCTTTGTCAAGATATTAATGTACAGTTCTCATTTTTCACGTAGTTACTCTCTGTACATTGCAGTGCTGAATGGTTCAATTACCCCAAGAGTGCAGCAATATACTATCTAGACTGAAATGGCATGAAAAACACTGCATTTTGCTGACCACTCGTGTTCATGAACTAGTTAGCCTAATACCTATCCATCTGTCTTATTACTCTAGGGCTAACTGTATACCATTGTACTTATACGACTGAGACTGGCACTCACAGTCCATCCCCAGTACTACACAAGGTCAAGCCAGAGACACATTCATCCAGGGATAAAGTGTTTTCTTTAGCTTATAATGAGAGGCACGTAGGTCTGGGTATAAGTATAACAATTAAGTGACAAATACATAAGTAATATATTCTTGGTCCAAAAAACTAAAAAAACATCGGGCAAGTATTTTGTTAAAACGGTTGAGATTACATGGAAAGAATGTCACCAAACCTTGATTGCAGACTGATTTTTTTATATTGAGTAATTTATCAACCCCACATGACTTCAAGATGAAAATGGAGGAGATAAAAAATGGTTCTATAAAACTCATGACCCTACAAATGGGTAAACATAGATAAATGCTGTTTATTCAAACCTCAGCCGGACCTGCAAGGAAAAAAGCAAAAATTAAAAAGGTAGGCTACATAACAAAATTTAATGCACGGTGTACTTCTAATTGCTCAGTTTCAGGAAGATGAAGTTTAGGAAATGTCGCTGAGTTTAGTTTTCTATTCTGATGTGGCTGAACTAGCTTCATTTCAGATACTGGATTAAGAATGAGATTATACATATACTATTAGCTGCAAGTTTCCAGTTTTGTTCTTTAATGTATTCAGTTTAAAAATGTTATGGTTATTAGTAATTAATCTGAATTTTGGTTTAAGGCTGCGTTGTAAGAAGAGACACGATTGTTTTTTGTATTTTTCTGATGGGTTTATTGTCACTTATCGATACTGGAAACAGGGTTAATGAATAGGCTACAGTATTTGCCTTTTCTCTCAAGCACTGTGAGCACGGCAACTCTCCCATAAGTAAATGTTTAAATATTTACCTGAGGAATGCCTTATGTTTCTCATACATCCCCTTTCTTTTCTGGTATTTCAAGCTTGTTCCCATGGCCTGTTTTCCTTATTGCCAATTAATGGTGCCTTGTGTAATGATTTGTAAATAAATGTTGTTTGATGTTGGAATATGAAAGGAATTATTTAGGCATTGCATTTTAGTTTGGGGTGGCAAAAAAAACAAAATAGGCTGTTTTTATCAAGACGCAACTTTAAATAAACCCTGATGCTCATGCCATAGCTAGAAAAATGACTTATGTTCTGCCTCTGGCCAGTTTATATTCTATATCATGTTCCACTGCATTCATACTGTTTGGCTTGAGGGAAATGACTTGCAAAAAATAGCTCATGGATAATTTGGAAGGTCAGATCTTAATTCTGTTCTAAGGTTGAAAAGTGTGTACTCTACTTTCTGAATTGCAATGAGACCCAACTTGTCTAACCAGTATTTGGTCAACTGTGAAGGAACATGGATTGGGCAATGTGATGTCAACGCAGCTATGAAAAATGTTACCCAACCTGATTATAATGTGAAAAATGTGAAATGACAAACAGTATAAAAAAAAATCGCTTTTACCCAGGGATTGAATTGCAATTATTGCTAGTAATAAGAGTAGCCCTATTCTTACCAGGACAAAGCTCTGTCTCTCATTGTCCTTTTCTTGTAGCCTATGTGCACTCTTCCTGTGTGTATTACCATAGTCTGCATCTTGTCTAGAATGTGTATTTAGCCTAACTGCTTGTGATGCAGTCAGAATGATTGCTTAGCCGGTAGATCTTGTGGTAGTTTTTATAGCATATAGCCTAGATTCTTCTATAAAGATATGGTGAATCATAAGTAACCAAGTAGGGTCCGTTCTGTGATTATTTATACCCTAGGAGCACTCTAGTAAACAATATTTACATGAAATTCATGAGAAATTAGCATTTTCTCTGATATGACAGTTGTATAGATATTTCTGACTGTTTTAGTCATTACTAAAGCAAATCCAGTTTACAGTTAATTATTTTCAGAAATTACAGCGGATGAACAGCTAATGCCATATTGACCTTTCAGAACATGTAGTGTGAATCAGCTCAAGTAAATGGTATATACATAGCAAATTAGCCCATATAATGAGTAGACCTCATTTTGATTACATTTGTGTATATGGGCTTACCCTGGTAGTTGACCCTGAGTTTGTGTTTCAGGAGACGTGGGCCCTGCTGCTGCTGTCCATGCTGCACGTGGCCCAGCCTTTTTATGTGCCTGGAGTTGCTCCCATCAACTTTCACCAGAATGACCTTGTGGAGATCAAGGTGAGGGATAGGTGACAGGCAGGAGGTGGCTGTGAGCCTATTGCTGTGTGATGGTTATCGCAGTTCCATTAGGTTGCAAAGGAAGGAATGCTTGGATGTGTTTGTCTCTTTCTGTCTGCCTTCCTGTTGGCAGGGTGTGGTTGGGGCAGCCACGTAATGAAGTCAGCTTGTCTACTTCTTGACTCTCGTGTCACCAAGCCTGTTTCTTCACTAAGATATTGAATTAAACTAATGCCCTTTGGTGTTTTTCTCTAATTTAGCCTTGATTTACCCATGATTACTGGGAGAGGGCAAGTCTCAGTGTAAAATTTCCGAATGTCCGTTTTCTTGTGCATTGAAGAGCCTCAGATATGCTTCTAACGAAAGTGATATTTTTAATGTTGCTAATGAATGATTTGTAACCCGACCTCCCCTGGCTGTGAATAGGCAGTCAAGCTGACCAGCTCGCGGACCCAGTTGCCCTATGAGTACTACTCCTTGCCTTTCTGTCAGCCTGGCAAGGTGGTCTACAAAGCTGAGAACCTGGGTGAGTATTCCTGCTATCACAAGCATATTTTAGTAGCAGGAGCTTTATAATGAATCTTGATGACTGATAGAGAAATTGGAGAAATTTTCTTTCCACGCAGTACACGGTCAATGGCCACTCTACCTTTCTGTTGTGAACAAACAAGAAATATTTAAAAGCATTAAAAATAATGGGCGGGAAAATCTTGTTTAATTCAGCAGCGAAACCTGTTTTTGTCTTATATGGGGAATGGGTGTAACTACATTTACATTGATGGCCAAACCATGCGTTCTCTTTGTGTGTGTGTGTGTGTGTGTGTGTACGTTTACGCATGTGTAGGGGAGGTACTCCGTGGTGACCGTATTGTGAACACTCCCTACTTGGTCCTGATGAACCAGGACCGAAAGTGTGAGGTGGTGTGCGAGAAACCCAACAAGCCAATCAGGCTGAGTGTGGAGAAGAGTAAGCTGATCGCGGAGCGAATCCAGGAGGAGTATTATGTCCATTTGTGAGTTCACTTCTGGATCTGAGCTGGCATTCAGTTAACCAATCAACCAATCGGCTGTCTACGTAACCAGTCAATCAATCCATCATTCAATTAATTAGACAGTTCATCAGTCAACTTCTTACCCTTTGCGCTGTCCAGTGAATGGTAAGCTGTTGTCTTACCAACATTCTTATAAATTGCATTGTTTGAAATTGTGAAAGATTACAGGAAATCATTTTGGTTAGGCATTTTTTTTTACTTAACCAAGACATTTTCACATTTGTTAGGGGATGAACAGATTGAATCAAAATTATAAAGTGAGGGTACATAATTCATTACTAGCCAAACTACAAACATTTCTCCAGGATTGCAGACAACCTCCCCGTTGCCACGCGACTGGAGTTCTACCCAAACCGTGAGGCAGGGGGCGAAGAGGAGCAGAAGAAGGAGGCCCTTAAAGATGTGCAGTTTGAGCATGGCTACAGGCTGGGCTTCACTGACAACAACAAGGTACCCAGCACCTGCTTTAACTCTCTCACTCAGAGAGGTTTCTTCACACCGAAGTCAGCATCGCTTGCACGAGTACCCGAGGCTGTTCTGTGGAGTGACGGGACCCAGGGAGAAAGCATGTGGTGTGTTTTTATCAAGCAAAACGATTTCTGGGTTTGATGTTCAGCCTTAGAAGACCTTTAGAAACTTTAAAGCAGTTTCAAAATAAAGTTATATGGACAAATGGTGAGGTTTAGAAGGGATGAAAAAAACATGGTACACATCAAGATATGCTGTAGTAAAGGCTTCTGTGGCAACACTGCCCTTGACCCCAGTGCATTCATCCAGCAATCTGGGGCATCAGGAGCAATGCAGTTGGAAGTTCAGTCATGGTTCCCTAGCTCTTGGTTCACACAGCAGCCTGGGCTTCTCCCTGCCTGATGGTGTTTTCCTCTCTTCATCCCTCAGTTCTACCTCCACAACCACCTCTCCTTCATCCTGTACTACCACAAGGAGAAAGTGGAGCAGGACGAGGAGCATAACTTTAGAGTGGTGCGGTTTGAGGTGGTGCCCCAGAGCGTTAAGGTAGAGGGTAAGTTAAAACTTCTGTCTCTTACCTTAAGTGTCTCCTGATGTAAATGGTTTAGTTCACTGGAGTGGCATGCTGTCTTTCACCTGATATGAATGCAGTCGGGGAATGACTCCTGTCATCCATTACACACTCATCCCATCAGAAACAAAAAAAAAAAGGAAACACTGTGCCTCCTATAACGAAATGTCCCAGTCAGTCGACGTCAGTCGTGTTGCTCCTAGACTCTTTGTTGAAAAACTCAAATCGCCGGGATTATTAGATTATAGCACAATGGGCAGTAAGGTTAAATGTGGCGTGTACACATTTTTACGTGGATCCTCACAGGCCTGTTTCAGAATAGATTTTCCGTGAAAATGTAATCCCAGAAAAGGTGCGCATGCTTATGCAGCATGTGGCTGTGAAATCTTCATGTTGTTCACTGTTAGATGTCTATTTAGCCATGTGCATGTGCTCTCACAGTTAGACATTTTAACATTGTTAGGATTTAGCAGACACATTTATCCAGAGTGACTTGCATTCTTTTACGTACAATCCATTTATACAATGTGATATGTACTGAAGTAATTCAGGTTGAGTACCCGGCTCAGTTGTACTGCTACAGTGCCCTGCCTAAGAGTCTAACCATGATCAAATCATTAACCATTATGCTGCAGTACAGCACATGTATCCCACAGTTCTGTTGTGTACGTCTGTAGTTCGCCTAGGATGAGCATGATCCCCTGTCTCTCTCACAGACCTGAAGGGGGATGAGAAGGGTGTGTGCGACCTGCCGGAGGCCAGCGGCTCGGCTCCCCAGGAGATCGACCCCAGCAAAGAGAACGACGTGCTCTTCACTTACTCTGTCCACTGGGAGGTGAGCTGGGAGCATGGTGCACGGGACTGGTTTATTTGGGCTGTCCTTATGACGTTCAGTTCTTTTTTATGACCTTTCTACCCCATCTGCCTGGTGTCACCATTCCTCGCGTTCCCACCAACGCAAGCACTGATTTCCGCAGTCAGACCCAGGCCTGCAGCAATGGATTTGCATCCTGAACTGGATGTTAGAGGCCTGGTTTCTATCTCTGTCTATGTGAGAGAGCATGCAGAAAGCAATGCAGAATTTATATATCATCGTGTACAAAATTTCTTGTCTTCATGAATAAATAATTATTAATTTGTTTACATTACAAATAATGGCTTTGTGTCTGTCTATCAACTCTAGACTGAACATGGAGGCTTAGAATGAATAAATAATTACTTTAGTTCCCTACTCCTGTGAATATGTGCCCAGTGATCAAGAAAGAAATTAAACATTGGCACTTCTTAGTGGATATTTAAAATTGGTATACACTCATAAATAATTAACACACTTGTGTTTAAAGTATTAAACTAGGAAATATATCCACATTAAAACAAACAGTGGCAAAAAGGGAACATCAGAGTTAATAAGCCATTGCTTAGTATTCAACACCGTGTGATATTTAATGATGCCTCCTCAATGCTGATGTGTGCCCCCTCCCCTGCAGGAGAGCCAGGTGAAGTGGGCGTCGCGCTGGGACACCTACCTCACCATGAGCGACGTGCAGATCCACTGGTTCTCCATCGTCAACTCCGTGGTTGTGGTCTTCTTCCTCTCAGGTAATTCCACGTCCTCCATATGCCCAGTTCCTCTGGCAGTCCATCACTACAAGAGCTGAATTCACACGCCTAATTCAGGTTTTCCCTGTAAACATGGAAAGGGTTTGCACAAAGGTAGGTTGAGAAAGGGGAAGAAGGCAGGGGAAATAAAGTAAAAAGAGAGTAAGAAGTGCACTGCAGATAAAAGGAGGATTGGTATAAGATTTTAAAATACCATTTCCCCCATTTTGATCCCTATTTGTGGAGAATTAAAAAATATGCAGTCACTGTACAGTCTGTTCTGCATTTGCTTTTGTGTTTTCCTGGATCTGTAGGTATTCTGAGTATGATCATCATCAGGACCCTGAGGAAGGACATTGCTAACTACAATAGAGAGGATGACATCGTAAGTGACTCGCTTTACTCCAAAGAAATTGAAATGTAGAAAATGACTGCAGAGGTGATTCTTTTCAGGAATCAGGAAACTCTGACCTTGGGGACCTTCTGTGTATGCTGGTTTTTGTCAAAACCAATCTCTTGATCAATTAACGATGTGTTGTACCATATTGTGTGGTTAAGCTTAACACAATGGAGGTTTTAGCTTTTGCTGTCAGTAAACTCCATTAATTTTACACGGACAGTTTCAGATTTTCACACTGAGAAAACTGGACTCAACTGATTTCACCTGTCAGTTTGTAATTGAAGCAATTAAAAATAGAACCTCTTTCAAATGGAATTATTTGAAATGTAGTACATACAGTACAGTAAATGCATAGGTTGGTCCCACTGAATTCCTGGGAGGTGAATATGAGAAGATATTTTTAAGGACATGCATATTTCTGCTTTAATGTGGCTTTAGTAAATCATCCTTCAATAGATGAAAAAAGTCTAATTAAGAGCAGTTGGTGTTTAATTAAAAACAATTAGCAACTTAAAATACAGAGCTTGTTACTATGGCTGGAACAAAAATCAGCATACACAGTGGGTCCCCTGGACCAGGGTTCAGAAGCACTGCTCTATAATGTAGTTGATCTGACATTTCTTCTTAAAAAAATGTGCACCACATCTGAAGACTGAAGTATTTCACAAGTAGAAAGGGGAAGGCATCCATGTCTGTCTGTCTCTGGCAGGAGGACACCATGGAGGAGTCTGGCTGGAAGAACGTCCATGGAGATGTGTTTCGCCCGCCTCAGTATCCCATGATCCTCAGCTCCCTGCTCGGCTCTGGCATACAGCTCTTCTGCATGATCCTCATTGTCATCTGTAAGTATTCTGTAACTGCACACTCATTGGACCTGCGGATATCATGGATTGTGATGAAAACACCAAGTAACTGAAAGGCCTTTTCTGATCTTCATCAGGATTTGGAATTAAATGCATATAATTTATGCATATTCACCTAAATTATGCAGCAAGACGATGATCCAAAACACAAAAGCAAGTCCAATGGCTGAAAAGAAACAAAATTAAAGCTTTGGAGTAGTCTACTCAAAATCCTGACTTGGACCCAATAGAGATGCTGTGGCAAGACCTGTTTTGGAAGCCATTTTGTATTGGATTGTTCGAATTGATTTTCTATGAGTAAACATACACCTCTTTCTGGCAGTTGTGGCCATGCTGGGGATGCTGTCTCCTTCCAGCCGAGGTGCTCTGATGACGACAGCCTGCTTCCTGTTCATGTTCATGGGGTACGTGCCACTGCCACACTGCGACATGTGCAGCGTCCTGCTCCAGACGGTCTCATTCTCAAACTATCTGGATTCCACTTGTTACCTACAGATGCAACGCAGATATCATCTTTCCCAAGCACTGATGCTCTAGGTTGTTTATTGTAGCTGGGATCATTATTAGGCTGGGATAAATAATTCTGGATCACTTTTTTGGGGCAGGAATAGCCTGAATATCTACTGATCACCGCTAAGGAAGTTTGCTTCTCTCAGCCTTGGCTTCGCCGTGCGCTGTAAACCTGGATGTTTGTTACCTGTTCCAGAACATATGTCCCTTTCGGTGGAATTCTTGGAGTGTCTCTGAGCTTTCCAAAAGTGTTGAGACCTGCTGCTTCAATGGAAGATGATAAGCGTGGTATTCCTGCGCAGCTGGGTGCAGCGTGGAGTGTAGGCTGATTACGCGTGTCTGTGCATGTTCCTTCTCTCTGCAGTGTGTTTGGGGGGTACTTCGCTGGCAGGCTCTACCGCACTCTGAAAGGCCACCGGTGGAAGAAGGGAGCGTTTTGTGTGAGTGTCGCGGAGGGTTCTCTCCTCTTTTTCTCACACACAGAGCTGGGGGAAGTGTGTGGGTCAGATACCTTTCACACACTGTCCATGCCATTATGAGCTGAGCTGGAGTCACTCAGTGCCAGTTGGGTCACCTCAGCCTGTCTTTTCATGCTGTCCATCAGCTCATCCCCGGCTAATTGCTGCATGTATAATTATGGAATGTTGTAGGCAGTGTGGTTGAGTGAAATAAAGTGCAGAACTGACAGGAAGTGTCAGTGGAGGGCGGACATTTCAAATTATTCATAGCCAACTTGAAAATGAAAAAGTTATCCTGCACATTGTACTTGACTCAAGAATGAGGTGTGGCTTTGGATAAGTAAAGAGTGTAAAGCCTTCAAATTTGAACTTCTCCTGATATCCTCAACAAAATATATTCAGTGAATTGTTGCATTTGTGTGCGTGTGCACTTTATCCTATTCAAGCAGGGAAAACGTAGTGGCTGCTGTAGCTTTTGACTTTATGAGTTTATGGGTGCATGTCTGTTTTTATCCTTTAGTTCGTTTTATTCTTTTCTCCCAGGCTGTACTTTAGGACTGCAGTGGACTTTGACCTTTTTTTTGCGTTTGTGTTTTCTTGCAGACGGCCACCCTCTACCCCGCCGCGGTCTTCGGGATCTGCTTCGTCCTGAACTGCTTCATCTGGGGAGAGCACTCCTCTGGCGCGGTAAGCTCGGCGTCAGTACCGACGGTAGCCTTGGCACGCATCCTCCGCGGCGGTGTCTCGATAGCCAGCGTGTGGGAGCGGTGGTGCTGCTGTTAGAACACTTGACTGAGACCTGTGGGTGTGTCTGCTGCTGTAAACTCGACATGGCGTATGATTAAAATCGTGAGCTCCGTTAGGGACCACATTGAAGGGTGAGAAACGCATTATATGAATCAGTAGCACCATTTCCCTCCACTCAGAAACAACAGTGGTTATAAATAAACAGGTGATGAAGACAAGCTGTAATTTGAACTACGCATAAATCCATCAGCAGATTTTTTTGGCTGTTTTTATTTGTTTATTTCGTTTGGTTTCAGTGGGCGGTGCAGAACAGTCAGCATGTCAGCAGTTGCATCAGTGCATAGAGTGCCAGGGTTATCTAAACAGCTCAGTTGCTTCTGTAGTCCCTTGGGAGGTGAACAGTATCTTATACAGTGTTTGTAATGAAATGGATTCACCTCTAGCTGGTAGGCCTGTTTCTGTCAGGGAGCGTGTGTGCGGTTTTTTGACGTAGCTTTTTTGCTTGCCTGCTCTCCTCCAGGTGCCATTTCCGACCATGGTGGCGCTGCTCTGCATGTGGTTCGGTATCTCCATGCCCCTGGTCTACCTTGGCTACTACTTTGGCTTCCGCAAGCAGCCCTATGACAACCCCGTCCGTACCAACCAGATCCCTCGGCAGGTCCCAGAACAGCGCTGGTACATGAACAAGTTTGTTGGGTGAGTGGCTGTGCTCAACTGCAAATCACACCCATCTCCATGTATTCTGTCCTCTTAGTGATATTTACGGTTCACTGTATTAGGACTTTCTGTTCTTAAAGCAGCCCTTGGACTGTTTGTGTCAATCAAGGAACTACACGCATATTGAAAGTTCTATTGGGGATTTGTGAAATGGAACAAATAAAATGAATAATGCAAATTGTTGAGGAAAATGAAGCGTACTGTTTTCAAAGCACACAATCACTGTGCTGTAATAGATTGAGGGCAGCAGTCTTATGAAACCTATAAACATCTCAACTTCTGACTGAGGTCTCTTACTAGATTATTCATTTACAAGTGAATCCCTTGAAAACTTTGAAAATGTGATTGAATGAAATATTGTAGAAGCTTTGTGTGGAATATTGGAAAAGGTTATTAAGTATTCGTCCTCTGTGCAGAATCCTTATGGAAGCTCTCTAAGTCATGTGACCTGACTCCCTTTGTTGTTTTTGTGCAGAATTCTGATGGCGGGGATCCTTCCGTTTGGCGCCATGTTCATCGAGCTCTTCTTTATCTTCAGTGTGAGTGTCCTCGCTGTCGGTGGTCACAGAAACCCTGAAAAGCCATGGCTCCCCGCCAGTCTAGCTTCTAAATCGGGAATTGGGTGCCTGCAGTCACAAAGACCACTGCTGTTGCCTGTTTTTTTTTAATTTGTTTTGTTATTTGGCTATATCACCTGACGTTGCCGGTTAATTGTTTAATATTGAAATGGCATATCAGTTTCAGAATTGTTATAGGAGAGTAAGGCCATCATGTTTTATCAGAGCGACTTGCTTATTTGAACTAATCAGTGGCTTGTTATAGTGAGCAAAGTGTTTTCGAAGGCTCTTGAAGATGCAAGTTTCTGCTTCCTAGATCTTAATAAATTTGGGTTTAGGTGCTACTGCCTTTAAATCCGAGAAGTAATTTAGAGGAACTCCCTAACAATGGTATTGGTTTATCAACCAAAGTAATATGCTTTTTTAGAATGGTAGCTTTCATATTTGGTTTGTAGTGCTATCTTGTAAGTCGATCAGGTGTAAATGTTATGCGTGATATGCTCCCTCCAGGCCATTTGGGAAAATCAGTTCTACTACCTGTTTGGCTTCCTGTTCCTGGTCTTCATCATCCTGGTGGTGTCCTGTTCCCAGATCAGCATTGTCATGGTATACTTCCAGCTGTGTGCAGAGGTGAGTGGGACTGGTACTGTCACATATATTTCTATAGCATAGAATATAGAATTTATACTAACATTGTATTATTGTATAGTAATATGATATGCTGTCCTACAGAGTCTTAGCCACTTTTTTTAAATCACGTTTTGACATTGCTATTGTGGAAATGGTCAATTTTGTGCCACCCTAAATGCATCAGGTAATATTGAGATTGTATTATTTCCAAGCCACTTGGTATGCATCCAGGAAAGTACTTGTACATTGCTAGTAAAACATGTTTAGCAATACCGTTAATCAAAGCCATTGTAAAATAATAATCGTAAGCTATAAATTGTCCTTTAATATGGGTTGTATTTTGTCAATAAGAAAATGTGTATATGTAGCTCTGATTAAAAAAATGTCTCTCTCTTGGTAGGATTACCGATGGTGGTGGAGGACTTTCCTTGTCTCGGGCGGGTCTGCCTTCTATGTACTCGTTTATGCCATATTCTACTTTGTCAACAAGGTAACATCACCAGAGCCCATACGTTTCAGAGTTTCTCTGCAGTAGTTTATTCATAGATCATCAGCAGCCTTTTGGCTAAATTACTGAATTGAGTTTTAAGCTCCCATAAGCCATTGAGAAATGCAGAACATCGACATGCCATTCTACATTCCTGCCAATAGGTGGCAGAAATATGCTGGACTGTCTCTCAGTTTCAAAGAAAGGTTGTAAGCTCACTCAGTGGTTCATTTCTTATTTAGTATTTAACTAGGAATACCCGCGTGTGATTGAACTATCTCTTACAAGGGGGGAGCTGACATAAAACACACTCTAAATTGAATATAGTTTTGAATATTTTAAATATAAGGTGACCAGGTAGTACCGGAGCTTCGCGTCATTTGGAGGTCTAGGTAACGTTACCTGTGCTCTGCTCTTATCTCTGTAGCCCTAGGCCCGCTTGCCCTGTTTGCTCTTCCAGTGCTGTGAATGCGCAACAGGAGTCAGGGCAGACAGCTGTCCTGATTGGTTGTTAAGATTCAAGCAAGGTGAAATTTGGAGTGGCTTGTTTCAGAGCCTGGGGCAGTCACGGAGAGACCAGATTTTTTTCTTAGACCTTTTAATTTAAAAAGATCAAGGTGAGAACATATAGTGCCTTGTAGGGCTGTCTGAACCTTAATTTGGTAGTCTTGGATTAATCTCTTTCTCTCCCTCTCTCCATCTTCCTTCTCTCTCTCTCTCTCTCTCTCGCAGTTGGACATTGTAGAGTTTATCCCATCACTGCTGTATTTTGGATACACAGCCCTGATGGTCCTGTCCTTCTGGCTACTGACAGGGACAATTGGGTTTTATGCTGCGTACATGTTCATACGGAAGATCTATGCTGCCGTCAAAATCGACTGAGATGCTGGAAGGAGACGAGGGGTTGTCTTTTTTCCCTTTTTAAAAAATATCTTTTATGTTTTTTTTTGTTGTTTTTTTTTTTTTGCAAGCAAGCACTGATTTTTGTGTATGGGAGGAGCATGGGGATGGGTTTGTGAAAGAGCACCCCCTGGAGGGAGAAGACGGACACAAACATTACACAGCTCCATCTTGTCTTCAGTTTGGGAAATCAAAAGAAAAAAAGCTCCTCCTAGACTGTAGTTCACAGTGTTCAGCAAAACAAGGGCCAAAGTGTGTGCGATGAGATTTTCCTTTCCCCCCCTCTTTTTAATGATGCTTTTGGAATTTGACAGGGCAGGTTTTAGGAGCAGTAGGCAGTTTTTACATCTGTTGTACCTGTTGATATTTTTCCTTTTCTTTTTATTTTTTGTTACAGGGAATATGTCTGTAAAGACTTTGGAGTGAGGGGCACGAGGCACTGTATCTATGGACATGATAGTGTGATAATGTACATGAAAATGATGAAGAGCTTGTATATGTCTGAGGAGCAGTAAATAATGAATAACATTGTATTTAACCCAACCCTCATAAGATTGGGTCTGCCCTGTCATGAGGCCCCTGTGCAGCCAATGAGCTTCTGACCTGTCGAGACTAAATAGGGTTCCGTTGTTCCTTTGGGTGGAGAAAAGAACACGTTGGTTTCACTTTGTCTGCTTGTTCGTTTACTACTTTCTGCTTCTTCTCTGAACAAATTTGCTGAAATGGGCCCCAAGGCCATGCTATACCAGCTGAATGTGTTTTACTGTGTGGGCACAGTGAGATTTGGATGGTGTTGTTTCATACACAATCATGACACAAGTGGCTGTATATGAATCTACAGAACTCGCTTAATTTTTGAAACAGTTGATACAATGCTGAGTTTAGAGGCTCTGATGATGGTTTAAACGTTTAAATTTTTTTAATTTAGAATTTTTGTTTAACATGCCTGGTGGTTTTCTCATTTTGTACTTTTGTTAATTGTTACATACGGAGCGTTGATATGTAATTATTGATAAACATACTTTAGGACTGTTTTAAAGATAAACCAGCTTACACTTATTCCCAGCAAACATGTAAGATAATGCTGTGGATACATTAGCTGGTTGACATTGTGATTTTGGCAGTACCATCATAAGTACAACCTGGGTTATAATACAGTATACTATTCGTAGCCATAACTCATGCTGGTATTAGAATTACGGACCTGGATACTGATTTTAGATGAACAACTAATGCCAAAAATAATTAATGGACTGACTGCTCTAATATTCTGATGCATACATGCATGTTATTTACAACTTTGTATGCTGGTAATCAGAGCACATGGTAAAGGCTAACATCAAGTAGTGCACAGCATTATTTGTAGAACCAAGAGTATTGTAATATTATGAGGTGTACTTTTTAAAAAACGTTTTTGATGTAATTTATTTCGTTTTTTTTTTTTTTTTTCTCTTGCCAGGTGCAACATCACTGAAAGTTGGTAATCAATTGGGCACAAATCTTGGTGCTTGATATGCCACTGTTGGGTTCCTAGGCATTATGAGTCAGAACCTTGATGTAAGCAGTATGCCTGTTTTGTTGGTATCAACCTGTTCTGCACCGTGCACAATCAAGCCTTTGATTAATTGCATTATTCTTACTGTTAAACGTCATTTTGGCTCTTTTTAAGGATGGCTTTGGTGCATAGTCAACAGTACATTGCAAGATAAAATGTGAATCAGATTTTTCAGAAGGAGAGCTTTCCTGGACGGAAATGTCATTCGTTCTTTCAAAATTTCTGAAGTAATTTCTGAGTTATAGTTGGTATGAAGAACCGCCTGGATTTTAAACATTTTATTTTATTATTTTTTTTATGCAGAAGCAGACACAAGTGTACTGTAACTCCTGTCAGTTAATCTCTTTGCAGCTATTCTAAGATGAGCCCGTTCTAAATATATAGGTCCTGTTGCCTACTTTTCATAAATGACTTGGTTGCCCAACTTTGTTCTTTAAGGACTTTTGTTCACTATTTGTTTGTTTTTTTTAGTCTTCTGTATGGTTTAAACCTCCATGTGCATTCAATCATGTACCCAAAATGAGCTGAATAAGCATAAATGAGGGGAAGCCCAGAGCTAGAGAGTACATCTTCCATCTGCGATATGGTAACACTGCTGTGGTAGACTTGCTGCATTAATATTGGGAACTGAGAATGGAAGTGGGCAATGTAGAATGTGGTGTGCCAATGGTGACCAGCTGTAGATGGGTGTACCCACCCCCTCCATGCCAGAAAACCCCGGCAAGGGGGGTGGGGGTGGGGGGGGGGTGGAGGAGAAATCAATAAAATGTGTCTTGGCAGATTCAATCAATTACTGAATCATTCTAGCCCTTTGGAGCCCTTTTTCAGAGCAATTCCACTTTTAGAAGAGTAGAAACGTAAGTCTATAACGAGAGGAAAACCCTGGCATGGTGAAGTATCCTTTTTTAGCACTCTACTAGAAATGCTGGATGTCTGCAGGTGAGCTAAAGTTTCACCAAAGGGTTGGGCTACTGATGTGTCGCACAGCAAAAAATTGAACAGCTACAGTGAGAGCACAGGGATGGGACCCTGGGGTGTTGTCCTTTGCTCTGAGCCCGTCTTCCAGGTGTTCAGTGTGGAATTATTAGTTCATGGTTTCTGTGGTAAGACCAGGCAGAAACCTTTTTTTATTTTTAACCATTTTTTTGGGCCAATCAAATGTAGGTGTGCCCCCTTTAAAATGCAGTTGGCAGAAGGAGGAAGGGAGAATTGTTCTGCAGTGTGAGACTAACTGCAATTGCAGCCTTTTGTGGTTAAAACTTTGGGTGTGGCCTATTTTGGTAAATATGTGGAAACCACTACTGGTTGGGGTCCCTAGGTTTGGGTTGGGACAGGGAAAATCAGCAGCAGAGAATTCAGAACATGGTGCTTCACAAGCTCTTGTTCTAGCCTCTAAACATGTTTGTAGAACTTGGATCAAACAACAGCATCTGGGACCCAATAATACTTTGACGTACATATTTTATACAGATGTACTTTTCTTGCCCTGTATGTATGTGTGTACGGGTGTGCGTGTGTACTGTATGTCTGTATTTCTGTATATAATGCTTTGTGTTGTTGCATTTAAGCTCTTCCTAGGCTGTATGTTCCCAGTCATGTCGTCCTTTATGACAGGCAGCATGTTTTTAATCCTTTTTTTTTTTGTTCTTTATTCAAAGAATGTCCAGTTATATAATGTATGAAACAATAAAAGTGCCCCTAAATTCAAGTTTGAAATGCTGTCACCTTGGTTTCCAACGACAGAATTTAGTATGCTTGTCACTGAGCAGATAACCTAAGGAGGGGGTGGGGGGGGGGGGGGGGTGGGTGTGTACTTTGTGAATAAGGGACCAGTTGTGTGTGAACACGGTATATGTGTCCATGGTTCTTGGACTTAAGGTCGCAGTTGTTTGAGTAACAGGCTCATGTTAAAATTCTCCTCACTAATTTGGACAAATTTGGGACCAAATTGAAGCAAACCAGCATGTTCATCACTGTCCCCTCTTCCTCCCTGAAGATACCCTGAAAAAATGGCTTTATTTTTAAACTACAACATTCATAATGTAAGTGTAGCTGTAAGTGGAATGGGATGGAACAGTGCCATAGTACGTGTAAGTAAGTACAGGTTAGCGATACTGTAGTGTAATTAGAGGCATTTTCAAACCCAGCTCTGTCTGTGCTTTTTATCACTTGAAAACGTATCTAACCCACAGCCATTTAATTTCATTTTCAGGCAGTAGTGTTTCCTGCTGTTAGGAATGTCGACTGCTATTTTCAGTGTGATTGGAGCTGGGTACTTTTTTCAGCCCTGGGTGTAACATTTTAATAGAGGGGGGAAAAACGACAAAGAAGTATGAAACCGTGGGTTTGTCTTTTAATCATTTAACATGACACATTACAAGTCAAAAGTACATTGTACTGTACAATAAGTAAATAGGTTTGTTGTAATGTCTTTTCTTTGGATCAACCAATATACACATCTGTCATTTTACATTGCAGCAACTGATTGCATGTGAAATGTGTCACAAGAAAGGCAGACAATTTGTCACTGAAGCATTTTTTTTGTACAATTCTCCCTGTAGTCAAACTCCATGCTATATAAAATAGTGTAGGATGAATGCAAATATTCCTTTTATGTTTCTTTCACCTTTTTTGCAGGTGCCGGTAACAAGAGAATACTAAAAATAAAATGACTATGTCTAAACAAGATACATAAAGAGCTTGGAATGCAAGACTTACATTAAGCTAAAATATATGAAACTACATGTGGATTTTGTCTATACTAGACAGTACCCAGTTTCTCATCATAAAGCAAAGAAATGTATTTAATCAGATTTATATCTTCCTGGATGCATGTTTTTATTCCCTTAACTTTGTGTCTTGTACCTACTAGTACAGAAAAATGTACTAGTGTAGTACATTTGAGGATAAGTGCAGCACTAGTAGGTACAAAGGAGGTAAAAATCAGGCAGAACCATGACAACAAGGTGTAGCTACAGCTAGTTACAGCTCAGTCAAACCACAGATGGCCAAGAGCAGGAATGAGCTTGATAAACAGAACATCACAATTTCACTGCGACACTGCTGGAAGGTGACGTCCACAGGTCTCTCTGTGTATTTAAACCATGTCTGGACTTCACCTCCCATCAGCACCACTGAAAAATGAGATGCTCTGCCTGTTTGAGGGCCCCAATCCCTCGGAGTTGCACATTTTGAGGACATGCCCCACCCATCCCCATGAAGGAGAGCAAAATGTGAGATTCAATGCCATCCACGTTAAATCACACAGGCTCACCTGTCACGGCCCAAACTGTCCCACTCAGTCTTATTCTGAAGTGCATCTGCACTTGCAGGCTGAAGCTGGAGGATGTCACAGGTGCTATTTAAGAAGTTATTTCACTTAAATAACAGTTTAACTCTTTGACCAGATGTTGGAGACATGACCAAGAGAGGTCCTTGGTCGTTTAGTTCCATTGACTGGTCAGGGCATATCTCAGTGTGCAAAGTTAGCTCAGCACAGAAGACCCTAACTGTATTCAGCATTGTGTGCCACTCAGCCCTTACCTGACACATCAAGACAAATTAAAAGTGCTTTCAAAATAAAAACCATATATATATATATATATATATATATGCAGTCAGTGTTATATTTCAGCTCAACCTGTAACCAAAATAGGGTTTTCTTTTTAAAGATTAAAATTCAAATAAAGTTGGATTTGACCACAATCAAGTTTTTTTTTCTTTTTTCTATTTTTACAGAAACGGTTCTGGAATTTTGGCCTTCTGTTCCCAATGCTTTAGACTGCATGAGTTCTAAAGACACAACTTATATTTGATTTGAGGTGGGGAGTAGTTTCCCTAGAGTTTGAGGAGCTGTAACAACGCTGTTGTAGTTCTTTTTTTTCTGCTTTTCTTAAAATTCACTGAATGGTAAATTGAGAAAAGCAGCCTTCTTCTCCAGGAAGGGGCATGGAAGATATTAGTGAGTCTATCAAAAATACTGTTATTCTTAAAAAAAAAAAAAAGAAACATACATACACAAAGATTAATAAAATCTACACATCAGACTAATGGCACTTACATGTACATTATCAAGTACAAAATTAAAAACATACAAACAAAACAAGGCTGAATTTAAAAAGGAAAAATACTCTTTTTAAAGGTTTGAAAGTGCTAGAATTCAGATAAGCTCACAGAAACCTGGAGAGAAAAAACTGAAGAGATGACAAGAGCTTTCTTCTTTTTTCTTAAAAAATGAATATGCTCAAGATAACTTCACATAAAATTTCCAGGTTCAAATCAATGTAATAATTTTAATTAAAATGGTATGACCTTCACATAATTAATTTTAATAAAATTGGTATGTTAACACACTATCAGGGCTTCCTTGTCTCTTGATGGAAAAAGCAAAAACTGTAAATGTTACTTGTGTTGGTACTTACGATTCTAATATAATGTGGTTTCGGGAATTATTTGAAGATTAAATTAAGGGAAATTGCTTTGTCAGATGTGCATACATGCATATGCCCTGTGAAGAGCAATAGCATCATTACATTAAATTTCAGCATTTAACAGATACAAAACTCATTGGCAGTAAAGATTTGGGTCAGCTGGTGCTGGATCAGTTATTAAAGGAGACTAAATGACCCTAAACAGCAGATGAAAGAAGATTTATAAATGTAACCCTCTGTCAAAACCATTTCCCAGGTTTTAATTTACAAATAAACCATTGGTAATTATTTTAAACTGACTGATTCAAGCACAAACTGTAACATACTATGAAGAGAATAGGGAAGACAATGATTTGTACCACTGGAGAATACCCTTGGTGACCTCAAATTTCACATGTACAGTATCAATATCAAATGTTTATCATAATATTTGAATAAGCAATTGTGCAAATTGTAGTTCCTTCTCCCCAGGTTTTTGGTAAGAAAAAATAAAATGAGGTGATGCGTTGTGTTGTTTCGAGGTCCTGTTTCAATAACAGAAAAAAATATTTCATATGACAACAAAAATAATAAGCAATATCCCAACTGGGTGTCCCATACTTTGAATGTCAAAGACCACACTGATGGCATTTTGTTCTTGATATTGTAATCATTTGCTATGCCTATACCCTTTTTATTCTATTTTCAATCTAAGAAGCAGCCATACACATTACAGAGAAGAGGAAATGAAGGTGTAAAAGAGTATTGCTGTGCACAGTCTGCTTTAGACCTAGCAGTTTGAAATAGTTTATAGTGGTCTACAGTTACTAAGAACCATAGCTTGAAGCAGCAGCTGAACTGTTAATGTATTGTGAATTATTTCTCTTCTTTCATAGATTACATGCATTTCACGGCACAAAGGGGGAAGTGGTTCGGCAAATTGTCTACTGTTTTTAGTCTCAGCATTTTGAAGGTGATGATGCACTGATGTGTTGCTCACACACATAATGTAGTCAAACAGACTCATGTTGTGGAAATAGCTTTTTGCACTTTCCCTCTCCTTCCTTTTTTACATTTTCTAAAGACAATATTTTGAAAGCAATAAACCAACATTGACAATTCAAACTGTCAACCAGGAAAAGCCTTTGAATGGTAAAGCCGAGGTTTGTATTGTAGTGTCAAAACGTTATTGCCCTAACTGAAGCAAGTTACTGTGGCCAGAAGAGCAGTTTGGAACTGGCGATGGTGGAAGACATTTTGTGGTTCAGGATAACTGAACACTTTGTGTTTGTGGGGCATTTGAGGTCTGTACACAAGTACTGTGCCTAGCTAGGAAAGCACAGCTGTCCACATACTCTTAGCAACGGTTTTGTTTGGTTTGAAAAGACACCATGCACTACAGTTTATAACTCAAAACAAAATATGAAAACTGAAATGTTCCTTTGCGTTAAATGTTCTTCACACAACATGAGTCAGCAATGACATGCTATGGTTTGTTTTGTTTTTTCTTCTCTTTTTTAAGGAACCCTGTTAAAACTCACTTCTCATGGTGCTTCAGTTCTGACTGCAAAGCAGTGGAGGATATTAACAGGGTTCAACTGACCCTCATCAAAACGGTCAAAATCCTGCCATTTGGATTTTCATCTCCATAGTGAAGTTGGTTTTTGCTAAAAAAAAAAAAAAGAACAAAGAAAGAGGGAATAATTACTTTAAATTTGTTTCACATGAGAACTTGTCCAGTAGAGGTGAAATTATATCCAAAGCTAACAGGGCTAAACATATATTCTGACAATGCTGAGGTCGCCATGTTGTGAGAAAGTAGAGAATTCATAATCAGCTTTTTGTACATATGGGTGTTTCCATTATGCCCTCTTTTAGAGGCAGAGTAAAATGTAAAACACTAAGCCCTTCCTAATTTGGTATGTTGCCATATTTTACTTCTGTCTATCCACAGTTGAGGTTCTTGATTTTTTTCTCACATACATGAAAGGGAAACGAACATAAAATAATGCTAATAGAGAAAGCTAATACTTCATCCATGTTTTGATCAATTAAATGCAAGATACACACAAATGTAAACCTGCCAGACAATAAAAAAACCATCAGCAATTTGTTTTTAATAATCTATCTACCTACTTTACACTTTACTGAAATAAAAGCAATTATAATATATATTTTTGATGTTGTATTTTGTACACTGCAAAAATATTCTTATACAAGTTTTAATTGTCATTGTTATTTTTGTTTACTATTCACATATGTCAGGGTTATTATTACCATGAATTTCTAGGAAAAAATAAACTGCCTAAGATATATATATTTGATTCTTCTCAAGATTTTTAACACAAAGCGGGTTGGAGCAGAAGCTGTCTCTCTGTCTTGTGAAGGCCCATCAAAAATTAGTGCCAGAAGGAAGATGGTGTAGAAGATAAAAACCAAATCACTTTATGGGATCATTAGGGCTATAGGCCTGTTTCGGTTTCCTGGACTAGTTTCCATATTAAAAGGCTGCTGGCCATATTACAAGGTTGGTGGCTTATTTGGTTTGGTCATGTTTGTTGCTGGATTGTTTTGGCTGGAGAACCACAGGGGAAGGGCTAGCCACATTTCCACAAGTTTTTGGAGTCGCTCAGCCAGCTCCAACAGGTGAAGTGCCATCTGCTGTAAAAGTGCTTCACTTAACAAAGCCTCATTCTGTCTCCCACTAAAAGTAATTTTCCCTGGACTGTCGTATCACACAGAATGACAGCAGAGAAACTGACATTTGTATAGCTTTTCTTTAAAATAATCTACCATCTCTCCTTCGTTCTCTGCAACTTGCACTTCTGCAAATGTGTTTTTCAATGCTGAATCACTTCGCTGACCAAACTGTGTTCAGTGTTGCAATGTTTTGCAATGATATAGCTTCATAAAAATGGCAAAAAAACGTTCTCTCTGTGTCAGCCAAACACCAGATTAGAGAACAGAGACTTGGACACTTCACACTACTACTGTGGCATCTTTATGTATATGTCGGATTTAAAAGGACTCTTTTGCTCCTTTGTGAATCTTTCAGATCTCATCAGAGTAATACTTGCTATTATATGAACATTCCGCAAATTTGTCTTACAACAACAGATACGCGTTTGCTTTTTTAAAAATAGTTTCTATAATTTGGTTTAAACAAAAACATTGTTAGATTCTAATAATAAAGAGAAGCACTGCTCTTTTTATGCATGGTTGAGTCTTATCCATCTGTGAGATACTCTGAGGTGACTCTTCCCTTTCAAGTGTGACCTTTGGGCTTGATGTGATTACTTCACTCCTCCACTAATTTTTCACTCCTGTCTGTGAAGACAGTTTACGTTCAAGAATAATTACTTCAAGACCTTACTGGCAAGGGAGAAAGGAGAGACAATGTAGCTGGTTACATCTCACATTTGGAAAAGCAAAATTATCATAATCCACTTCAAGCTAGTCTTTCTGAATAATAACACAGATTATCTTCTCTAAATTAATCTTTGTAATTTTTTATCAATATTATTACTTTATATAGACTGCAGTACCATGCCTTCTGGCTCATTGATGCTGCCTCTAACTACAGAAAGGGGTAGGGCTGGGGAAAGGGGGGTTAACAAAAAAACAACAGCTAAAGTATTGAATGCAAGCCTAAATAAAAGCTTCTTAGTCTCTTTTTTTTAATAAAGGGTTTTAGCTTCCTCCGGGCTCAATCAAAAGCTTTTGTGCGCTTTAATTAAGGCTTCTAAGTGTTCAAGTGTTTTGACCCCTGACCCTTGACCCCTGGACCCTGGGTGGCAGGGCAGAGTGGGGAGCGGCCCTCACTGAAACGCCTGGTGGAAGCGAGGCAAGGTGGTCGTGCTGAGACTGGTGCTGAACACTGGAGGGAGCGAGTGCAGGGGCCCCAGGCTGAGGCCCCCACTGGAGCCCTGGGGCTCCTGAGGTTGCGGTTGCAAAGAGGTAAGAGGCGCTGCGTGGGGCTCGGCTGCGTGGGAGGAAGATGAGGATGAGGAGGAGGAGTAACCCATCACCAGGCCACTGGCACTCATGGGGGGGTTGTAGGGGGGCAGGTTGAGAGGCAGGAAACCCAGCAGGTGGGAGAAGTCCATGTTAGCAGCACACAGAGACTCGGCAATGACGGCCGGGCTCTTGGACAAGAGGTGCTCCCCACAAAGATCATCCTGCAGGGCCTGAGTGTGCTCCAGCCCCTCCTTAGGCGGGGAGTTGCCATGGGGCTCCACTGGGGGTGGCACTGGCAGGCCACTTTGCAGATCCATCAGGAAGCTCTCCATCTCCACCTTCAGGGGCTTCTCCAGTAGATATGAGGTAGATCCAAGCTGGTACTTGGGTGGTGGCTGGGGGTGCTGCTGCTGTTGAGGCTGCTGGAGGGGAGGGGGGGAGTGGTGGTGGTGATGGTGAGGGTGGGGATGGTGGAGAGGGGAGGGGGATTCCATGTGGCAGCCCATTCCCATGGCAGCAGACAGCGACCCAGACACCAGAGAGTGGTGGGACACCCCTGAGTTGGACATAGCCTGCAGGTGGGGGTTGTACATGCCCATGGGGAAAGCACCGGGGAAGGGCTTGCCCATCAGGGAGTCCTTGGAGGGGCCCATACACATCATGGGGCTGAGCTCCTCTTTTACAGGGCAGGGCGGAGAGCCGGTACCCAGCAGGCCCAACATGTCCGGCGGCTCCGTCTTGATCTTCAGCAGCTCCTGCGAGTGGCTCTTCTTCACATGCCGGGTCAGGTGGTCCTTGCGGCCGAAGCGCTGGGCGCAGTACTGGCACAGGAAGTCCTTGCGGCCGGTGTGCACCACCATGTGGCGTCGCACGTCCTTGCGCGTGTAGAAGCGGCGGTCGCAGTGGTCGCAGGGGTGCTTTTTCTCCTTGGCCCCGCCCGAGGACTTTCCCGAGTGGCTCTTGAGGTGCTCCAGCAGCACGGGCGTGCTCTCGTAGCTCTGCAGACACACCTTGCAGGTGAGGTCGCCGCTGGTGGCCGCGTGCATGGCCATGTGGCGCTTGTAGCCCAGCTTGGTGTTGTAGTTCTTGCCGCACTCTTCGCACTTGAAGGCCTCTTTGTTGGGGTCGTGGGTCTGCAGGTGGTTTTTCAGGTGATCCTTGCGGTGGAACATCTTCTCACAGAATGAGCACTGGTGGGTCTTCTGTGGGGAGTGTGTGGCCATATGCCTGTGGAGACATGAGACTATGGTCAGCATATCACACGTTGTGTTTATATATGAAGTGTGAATGGAAAAGGTGTCGCTGGCTGAAGGTGCAATATTGGCCACTGATCGCACAATGAGTTGCCAGTTCGGGAGTAATACAGAACACTGAACACTTAAGCAGAGTCTACACATTTTAATTTTGTTCATGTAAAAACTATTACAAGTTTACTAAAAATCTTAAGGAAATTTTATATATGCACAATGAAAGTGGAGAGCAGCTTAGAGCAGCATGCCAGGTAGCAACTTGACTTAATTTAGTAAATTCTTAAAAGAATTCTTCTTCTGATTTCCATTCAATGGGCAGCCAAAGCCAAAGACAAGTGACCAATCAACAACTTAATGTGACAACAAGAAAGGGCTGATCTCAGTGAGCTGTTTGCTTTCGAACTCAAGCAGAAGCCAACAGGAGAGTCATAGAAGAATGCAATGCAAAAGTGACAACAGTGCCACAAATGCATGCTATATCACTGCATGTTAAAAAAAAAAAAAAAATCATATACTATATATAATATGCATGCTTTTCACATTGTTAGACACAGAAGTGGAGAGAGGTTAGACAGGTCAAGGTGCAAAGTTGATTACTGTCTTCTGTGACCTCTTCCTTCCTTTGCTGTGATTTTTACCTGAAAAGCTTGTACTTGGAGACAAAGGCCTTAATGCAGTGCGGCTGGGAACAGCGGAAGGGCTTCTCTCCCGTATGGCAGTAGGCGTGGAGGCGGAGCTTGTCCTGCGAGCTGAAGAGAACCCCGCACACTGGACACACGATCCCGGTGGCTCTTCCCGCACTCTCCCTTTCCCTCTCTCTGTGTCTCTCCCTCTCCCACTCCCTCTCTCTGTCCCTCTCTGGCTCACTCTCTCTCCCTGATCGCGGCGTGCCTCCGAACAGCTTGGCGGCGGCTCGTCGTTCCTCTTCCTCCGGGCTCAGTGCGGTAATCTGGCGTGGGGCATCGGCGGCAGCAGCTGCCATGGCAGCCCTAGGGTGCCGGAGCCATGAAAAAATGGCTGTGCCTCCCCTGCCTTCCAGGCTCTGCTTGGGTGGTGGCTGGGTATAGTAGTGAGTGGGGTACAGGTCACAGCCAGGAGCTGGATAGGATTCAGCCAAGGCTTCTGTCTGTATCTGCACAATAAGCATGTAACGTCATGTAAATGTTTGCTGATTCAATCTACTTCCACATTCACAGTTTTAGTGCACACACAAACACAGTTAAAAGTTGTACATGTTTTACGTAGTGCAAAGACCTTACCTTCTGTGTGTCTGCAGGTGTGAAATTTCTTGTGAGAACTGGTGTGTGGATTCCCCTTTCTCACCCGGTTCCAACAGTGGCAGTTGGGGGTGAATGAATGGTTTTGCTGTACATCTTCACTGTCCTGCGGGGAAACAACCATCAAAGTTTCAGACGGCCTTTGCCATATATAGCACAAAACTGTTCACATTTTAAAACCCAGAGCCCTCCATGGATCAGTCCCTCACACTGGCTTTAGTGAAGGGTCTCAAAAAGGGCTTTGATCCCCTATAGCAATTTAAAGTTATTGAAATAATTAATGGTAAAATCATATAAAATTAATCAGAAGCTACATATAAGATTTTCCAGTAATGCTAGATAAGTCCCACAACTGTTTACTGCAATAGGAACAAGAATAATGACCAGATATCCTTCCAGAGTGCACTAAATCAAATGTTTGTTCAAGGTGAATCTCATGTTTTTTGTGGGTTTTATGGGCAGGTACTATAGGGAAGTAGGTGTCTTGATGAACAGTCAAAGCTGTGTTGTGTACACTTGACTTACTTTCCATTGAGGTTTTCTTCTCAATTATAGCCTGTGCATGTGCACATTTCCCCAGAAAAAATGTCCACAAACTGCTTTTATTCAAGCAGAAAACAGGCCATGTACAACCAGTAGCTGCAGGCTGGTGCTTTTTGGAGGCCCATATTTCCACAAAGCAGTGTAAGAACACTTTTGAGAAAGTGGCTTCCAAATTCAAATAGTGAATAAGCACAAAAAATGTAAGCACTATTTACAGAAAACCCTGCTTTCAATTGGTTTGTTCACAGCCTTTCTTCGTCACAAGGGGGCACTGTCGGGTGATATGATATTTACAAGTCATCTTAATTCTTTTTTTTTTTAACTTTTCATTGAACTGTACACTTACAGTATGTTTAACAGTTAGGTAAATCCAAATCCAAACCATTTCCTAACAGCTTTATGTTCACACTAATGTGGTGTCCAGTTTATTTAGTTCTGTCTTTTCAATTACTTTTTAATGTGTTGCACTCCGATTCGACAAGCCTTGCTTCCCTAGAATGCATGAAGTACAAAGTGGGCTTTGTGTGCATGTATGTACATGTATGCACATGTTATGAAATAGGATCAGGCTCCCATAATCCTAAAGAAAGCAGTGAAACACAAACAGTCCCTGGGGAAAAATGGTTTGAAACACAAGTGTACACATTGAGGAACTTGTTCCTGTCACATGAACTCCAGATATTTGAGCTTACTGTATATGTGCAAATATTGAATTACCTTTTTTCTGTTCTAAAATAGCACTCCACTACAACATTTGAAATGTATGTTATAGAAAAGCGTAGTATTGTTGAAATGTAACATTGTGGTAACACTGATTTCATTAGACTATGAATCAACAGTTTAGTGACATAATGGTTGCTAGATTTGTATACCACTACATCAGACTCCATGCTAGGCATTGTACAAAGCTGCTCTACTTTCAACTTTAACCCCAGTGACCACTGATACACCAGAATACAAATGAACATATACCCATGTCAGTATATGTATATGCCTTTTGGTATATGGTCTGGCTACATAAAACCACTATATTAATTCAAAATCCTGACTCACTGTGGATATTTAAGATCCCATAGCACTTGATCCCAAGGGTGGTGCTGTTACACTATTGCCCTGGCCTAATCTTTTAATCTTTTAACATAGCTACTTAATCAGTCTTCAACATAATTAGCTAATTACAATACTTGCCTTGCCATTGTAAGAGCTCTGGTGCAAAATGGTGTCACTGCATCATCCAGGTAATGCATGCAATAGGAAAGAAAGTGAGAAACTCTCTTTCAATGCAGCACTTTGGCTATTGTTGGCTAAAAAGCACTGTATCGATGCAAGTCCATATCCATGCAAATACATAAACAAGAGAGACACTGTCACAAAAGAACATCTGGCCGGATGGCAAAAAAACAGGTGGCCAGGTCCACGGCAGTGTTGGGCCATAACGTCGCTAAAGCAGTGAAGCTACTAGCTTAATTACTTTTCCCAGTAGCCTACTGGTAGTGTTGATATTTCCAAAACCAAATAGCTTTCTCAGTACTGAAGCAGTTTCAAGTTATATCATTACATTTTCCAAAGAATTTCCAAGACTCAAACCCAACACACACACACACACACATAAACAGTTTTTATGCATTCATAAAAGAATACACCATACATATATAGAATACACCAGAAATATTTCACTTAACTACAATAATCTCTGAGTTGCATCCCTTAACATTTGCCTTAAAATAGTTTCAATGTAGCATACTACAACTTTCACCATGCAGCTTTCAGCTTCGCAAGTTACATTTTTCTGAGAGACAGTTTGGATACAGCTAAGGTACTTTCTGAGGAGTGTCTGGTAGCTTAGCTTGCTACATTTTCCAAGTAGCTTGCCCAACACTGGTCCACAGTCACAGACAGGAAGCTACTGTATATAATGACATTCCCTGAGTTGAAATCAGTGTGGCAGGGTTAGCACCTGAATGACCCGAAGTCAGATGAACACTCTCTGTACCCAATCCTACCCTACGCCTGCTGTACGATGTAGAGTGATTATAAATGTGTGTACAGGTATAGTCTGTGTGTGTGTGCATGTGCGTGTGTATGTGTGTGTGTGTGTGTGCGTGTGTGTGTCTAATAGGAGCTAACAGAGTGAATATGAATGTGTGTATGACTATGAATGAGGGTACAGATTCACTCCGGCAGGCATGGGTGTGGGGCTAAGAGGAGCTGACAGCTGCTGCATGGTGACATGGCCGTCACACAGCAGGCCTGGTGAAGGGGGGTGACACTCTGCTCTTTGAGCGCCATTGGGGAACCCTGTTCCATTGTTGAGCTCCACCACGATGCACATTCCACGCCTCGGCAAGATCCCTATCTCGCCCCTCCACAGCACTGCAGAACCTCCTCATATCTCCTGCATGTACCTCACCAAACCAAACTCCCGCCAACAGAATCGCAGTAGCCTTCCACCACAGCACTGCCTCCAACATTTCTGCATTGTTTAAATATTAAACGCTCTTTATAGTCGTTTAGTGTGATGCTTGGAGAAAGTCCCCCAAAAAGGATAAATTAGTAGTACATTAAATTTGTTACTACACACATTTCATCAGAGAGAAAACGTCTGTTTTTCTGCTTGCAATCAAGCGTGTACGGAAAACTTCGAAAATATTGTTAACACAAGTGGCTTATATATTTTTGTAAATATATAACAGCACTTTTACTGTAATCATGTTTTCAACTGAAGGTTTTTATGAGATACCTTTTCTGTTATAGCACATAACACATGGGTTTGCTGGATGCTCTCTTAAGAAATTACATTCAATCTGAAACATACTTTTATATATTACTGAGTGTTTTTACTCCCACTGGAAAGTAATGTTTATCTCACTTCCTGGAGTTTGGGGGTTCAGGCTTGATCAGTCCACCATATTTTACTGTAAAGCCTCTTTGTAACTGTCTCTCTAAAAACGCTATATGAACAAAACAAATGTAATGTTTAACCAATTCCATTGCGCTTTAACAATTGTATATTTCCATAAATTATTTATTTTATTCAGTTATATCATTAAATACCACAGGCAGACTTAATGTTTATCAAATGGAAAGTAGCAGTATTATTTGAGCAAAAAATAATCCATGTCTTTCCAATTTTTTAGGTTTCCACATAGTTACACATAATTAAAGAATAAAAATCTTCAAAAGATCATCTTGATCATGTATGACACCTGTAGAACTCTCTCTGCCTGACCTGGACCTCTGGAAACAGAGAGAGCCATACAGGTGTCATAAATGTGCAGCAGACTCACAGAAGCACATGGAAAGGATGACCCCAGACACAGGACTGCTAGATCAGTTAATTTCCTGGGTAAAAATCTATTCAGAAAACTATCCAAAAGAAGAGTATCAAATACTGGGCTTATTTGATATTCACCACCTTTCCCTGACATGACAATAATTACTGAGAGTTCCTGATATTTTCATCCAGGGCAAATAAACAGCGTCATTTAGACAAATAACCGCCCTCGCTGTACATTGTGAATGTCTCTTTTGACCTTTGACAAAATAAATGCAGATATGTAAGTGGGACCTATTTTTGTTCAACCGACTGAAAGGCATCTAAATCGCAGAGGAATGTTTCCAACACCTTGTTAAATCAATGTGACAAAGAATTTAGGCTGTTCTGGAGGCAAAGGGGGTCCTACCCAAAACTTGAAAGGAGTACATGATACAGTGGCCACTGAGTGTATTTCATCCGTTCCCATGGACAAGCTGTGAGAAGCTTAGTAGCTCTATATTATGTGTGGTGCACTGGAAGGCTGAATCATTCTACTGAACTGCCATGGCCTTTAAATAGAATATGTGTTCACCATACTTGGCTTAGGTGACAACAGCCCTGAGAGAAAGCATGAGAGAGAGAGAGGGAGGGAGGGAGGGGGGAGAGAGAGAGAGAGAGAGAGAGAGAGAGAGAGAGAGACAAAAACAGACAGTGGGAGAGGAAGGAAGAACAGAAGCAAAAAAAAAAAGAGGATGGCAATGGGGGGAGGGGGGGTTCAAAGCTTGCCTTTAGTGATAGTTGAGCGACTCCACAGGGAGGCATGGCAAGTCATGCTTTACTGACCACACTGACAAGGAGTGACACGAGAGGAAGGGAAGGACACTGTTACAGGCAGAGTTAACATTGACACTGGAGTAGAGGAGGGGGAACTATGTGTGTGTGTGTGTGTGTGCGTGTGCGTGTGTGTGTGTGTGTAAAGGGGTATTGTATTATCTTGTCTTCTCTAACTGAAGAGGTGGGCTACTTGTGGAGCAGAGACTCCAGACTGGCTGCCTCTTCTTGGAGAAAGGAACTGCTGTTAAGGTGAAGTGATGTGGCACAATTATCACCACGATTGTAATGCTGTAGACATAGTTGCTGAAGGTACCATTACACAATATTACATTTATGGAACAAATCTACATATCATGGACATTTGATGTCCTTCAGAATTCTCCTCTTAGCTTACTGTATGTGAGGTCGTTTTGGCAATTGCAATACATAGCAGCGCCCCCCCCCCCCCACACACACACACACCAAGAAAACCACACCACTTCAATAATATTCCACTAATTAATTCAGTGCAAATCAAATATGAAACATAGCTTAAAATATTTCTAAAATCTTTTTTTCCCCTCCATATCCTTTGTGCTTATAACCTTGCTCTCAGGCCTAAGAATGGTCTTCAGCATGAGAGTACTGCCCACCTGTTTTTTTTTTTTTTGGCACAGAATGGAATGGATGTGTTTCACTTCCTGTGTTGTGGGCAAATGTATCACACAGGCACTGCCAAGAGCTGAATTTGGAAATAGGAAACCAATACACAGTCTCTCATTCTGCAGAGAGAACCCGTCCATGTCAGCCCTCACCTAGTGTGGCAGTTACAGGGGGCTTAGCGAGAGCTCGGGATGTGGCTGACAACCAGCATCTTTATCCTTTTTTAACACAGCACCTGCGGTCAAGGGACTCTCTTGACAGTTGCAGGAGAACTGTTTTTCAGTTTGTTTTGATGAGCTCCCTCATTGCTTTGTTAACTTCAGTCTGCCTTTGCTCTTTTTCCTCATAGAACTTTGTTGTACTGTATGTACAACTCTGACTACATATCTGGGACCAAGCTGTCACTGCAAAAAATAAAAATAAATAATAATAATAATAATATATATACAAATAAATTGGTAAATAAATAAACATTAATCTAACAAGAGCTTGTGAGTTTTTAAAAAAAATCTGTCACAACATAAATACAATTTAACAAGGCCAAATTGCATTCCTCCTACTAACAGTAAGCTGAGAGTTTGTCTGAAGCGAGAAAGCACAGTGGGTTGAATGTAATGTGTGCCATGCTATTGAAGCTAGAAATTATATTAGGGATCTCTTAACTGTGTGTGACTCTCTGCTTCTGTTTGCTACGTGTTCATCATGAACTTGGATAATACAAGAAAGCTACTCTCGTATAACACGGCGTAGCAAACAAAAATGGAAACATGACTGACAGAAATAGCAAATACTAAAAAACTAAATGCAGCGGGTCAGACCTGTGTTACATTAGCATGGTTAAGTAGTGGGTCTGGTAAAGTTCTTATTGTGCTCTCACTGAACCCCACATTGTTTTATAATGACTGGTTAGGAATAACATTTTTTTCCTGCAGAGCAAGACGTGACGCTTTAGTCACTCCTAGCTTTCTAGTATGGCTAAAGGGTTGGGCTCCAGGCTACTGATATGGTGCCAGTGGTTGAAAAAACACCAGGCTATGCTGTTAAAGCATTAAAAGCTGAAAAACATCCATTTTATGTGCGCTCTCCCTCCAACATGTTTCACATTGCCAATTGCATGTGGACTGAATGTTCATGGAGCAGAGGCTAATTTGACTGTAATACCATTAAGAGAGTTTCTTTTTCATATATATATATATATATATATATATATATACACACATATATATATATAAATATATGAAAACTATTTTCTAATACACTGCATCACCCACAGACTAAAAGTAAAAGAAGCCAACACACCCCACATGCTATTCTCATGTCCATTTCCCACCTCCCTGCTGCAAAGTTGGCATTGATAGCTTCTATATACACCCCCTCGCCCACCGTCCACATCTATCAGAGGCACAATTGACCTTCATCCAAAAACAATACAAAGTGAAAGATTGAAAAAAAAAGAAACTCACAAAACAAATGGAGCAACAGGATGGCATGTGTAGCGGCAATTACAGAACTACAATTAGAATAAACAAATGCCATCCCCGCCCCTCACACCCCTATGCTCCTCCCAGCTCTCCTCCTTGCCAACCCAAACACCCAGAACTCAGAATGAGCTCGTTAAGACTCCCCCATTCTCCCTCTTTCTTTCTCTCCCTCCACCTCCCTCTGTGGTTCCTGTAGCAGCGTTACACTAGATCACTCCTCGTTTAAGGGCATAACCAAAATAAACACGATGGATTAAAAGTGGCCTCGTGGGATTCTCCAGGTTCTGCAACAGGGCTTCCACCCCACCCTCACCTTCAGCCTACACCAAGCTGTGCTATGCTCATGTAACACTCAAAATATATTTATCTTCTTCCTTCTCTCATTCTTACCGTGGATTATCAGTCTCTTCACTACCTTCTACACTCCCCACTCAATTTTGATGAGATCAAGTACCTCCACACAAAGTTGAGCACACTCCTAGGCACTCTTTTAGCTCATATTCCCACTGTCTCTTGAATTCTAACTTGTATAAAAAATTGCTTTTAAGAGGAAACTAAGCAATCTGTTTTGATTCAAGTGGTGGATAATTTGATAGGATTTTGCAATAACCTCCACATATTCTCCGCATAAAGCATTATCAGTTCAGGTTGTTGTGATGAAATAAGAGGACATGACCTTTGCATTTTTTGTACTGTCTCATAAAAGAGAATACAAATTCTGTTTTAAGAATTTAAAATTCAAAGAATTTAATTCTTGCTTTTCATGCCCCACCTCCTTCCTGTTTACCATCTCAATTCTGGGTGAAACGCCACAACAGTTGTGAACACGTCAACCAAAGAGAATCAAAGTAGAAAGAGTGAAGTACAGAACGGGCAGATTCTCAATAGCTCATACTATAATTAATTATGCTAGTGTAGCCCATATTTCCTCAGCTGAGGGAGGACAGACTCAACCATATGCCACACTGTTCATGACACACCTAAGCAACTTCCACTTCTGGTTAACACAATAATCCTTACACTTTAAATTTCCACTATTTTTCTCTTACGAAAAAAACATTGCTTTTAATATGTTTCCCGGCAAAGACATCTGGGTGGCACTAGGCCCTAGATACCAATGGTGTAGGAGGAAAAAGAACTCATTAGAAAATAAACAGGCTCAACAAACAAAAGCCAATTAAATGAGGGTTCCCTCCTTGAACTAATTTGTTATGGAACAGTTTTCAAGGATAAGGGGTGGGTGGTGTATGTATGTATGTGTGCGTGTGTGTGATGGGGGGGGGGTGGGTGTTGGACTTAGGTCTATATGACTCCACTACAGGAAGGGGGGGAGGGGGGGGCTGTTGTTTATTTTTCTTGTCAAGAGAAACATTTCATGTCAGAGGCAGAGGAAGACGATCTAGAAGACTAACAAAGCTCATTCATTAAATCTATGTGGCTGATCCTTGTGTGTGTGTGTATGTGTGTGTGTGTGTGTGTGTGTGTGTGCATGCGCGCATGTGTGTGTGTGCACGTGTTTCAGTGTATGTATTGTACCTGTACGAGTGCATACACGCCCTGGGTCACTCCGTTTTTGTTGTGTGTACAGTGCGTGCACGTGTGTGCGTGCACGTGCGTATCCTGCCCTATAGGATGGGAAGATGAGTTTGGGGAAACCCCTGCTGGCAGGGAGTCCTGGCTGTGTGACGGAACTCCGCTGCAGCCAGCACAATGGGCATCCAGCCAGCGGGCACCAGGCCAACCTCCCTCCCCCTGCCTGTTCCCAAACGGTCTTCCAGCACCAAATAGTCCCATAAAAAGATTGCAAAATTGTACTATATTTTTGTATGCATATGCGCACACACACACAAATATATATATATATATATATATATATATATATTCACACACAGTGAATGAGGAGTAACCCAAGCTGGACAACTCCAAAGAGTTACTGGTAATTCATAATACTTTCATAATAATTTCTTGTATTTTGTTCAGTGCTGTGTACAATGAACACTGATTACTTTTCAGTACTTTTCACACCAATAGAGTGTATTAGAACTGGACCCATTTAAACCGTATATCATTTTAATTTAATTTAATTGAATGTATTTGATATTTACTTCTACTAAAAAGGCATGGACATTATAAACAAAGCTCCATAAGGCATCGTTCATTAAAAAAAAAAAAAATTTCCCTACCAGGCATGAAGGCATTTCTGCAGAAACAGAAATGTTTGCAGGGTTTGACAGTTAAATCATGATTTTACCACTTTTTGTGATATCATTTTATGGCAGATCAGACCCTACAATTCAGTGTCCTATGGGTTAAGCTATAACATGTTTTAGTTAGCGAAATAGCAATGTGGTGTTTAAAATATAAGCAAATGAAAATGTAAAATAGGGACTGAGAAATCACCGAATTGCAGTTTTCTTGATGAAGCCAAGAGTTAATACACGTCTGACCTACATTTACAGGCCAATGGGTTTACATTAAAGGGCCAATGAACGAAACTGAAACTGACGGTTTTGCAGCATGTCCTTAAGGTAAGGAAAGGTTAATCATGGATGCAGATTTCACAAGCAAATAAATCAATGTATTTTTACTTTGGAAACAACACTCAACTTTTCAACAGCAACGATGTCCTTGTGCTGTCATTCCAGCTTTTCCAGGTTATTCACAACTTTCCCTGAATAATATCTTCACTGCTCTTCCCTCCGTACTAAGACGTTATGCCTTCTGATATTTTCCACCAAACACTATTTGCATGGAATATGCCAGTTTTGTAATCCCATCTCGGACACCGATGAAGCATATCCAAGAACATTATAAAATTTGTTTTCAGCTGCCCCTACTTTTTGCCAAATGACACCAATACATTCCAGACAAAAATGTCATTAGTTTGCATCACAACTCCTTGCTCCAGAGTATTCAATCCTCAGTAGCATGATAGATTTATCAAGGAACTGGTTGAAGCTAGATTAATTATTTTACATTGATGGTAAAATACATCCAGCTCTTCCAGACCCTTGGTACCACAAAAATATTGTGAGTGCAACTGCAAAAAATGTTTTTTCAAGTTTTAGTGTAAAGTCCCAAAGGCCCATTGCATACAGCAAGCATTATGATGCACCAAGACTAACAATGAATCAAGTAGAGGTAGTCCTACCCTGTCCCAGTCTTTATACAGCTTTGCAATAGACAGAAGGCCTCTTGCTTGTTTTCCCTATTGCTTTACAGAACACCTAGTTCTAATCATCAGGATGTGCAGGTTTTGACAATATTTCTGTCCTTTCTTTCCTCTCCCATGCTTCTTTCTGATACATGCTGGAATGTCTACTCAGGTCGGGGTTCAGCTGATTCATGACCAGTTATTACCCCACCCTGCTCTGTGCCCAGAGTAGTCATATCCTATGGACAATGGTTCACTTCCTGCCACAGGATTCTACTGCTCATCAGATGTGCATTTGCTTACAAGTATGCATTCATCTGTTCACTCATGGATCACATCCAAAGGCATTATAATACACATTGAAATATGCTATGCACTTTTTTAATTTACATTTTCATGTTTAAAATTAATTAAATTATGCTGATGCATTGCTTTGAATGTAACAATTCTACCAGTTAGAACTGGGCCCTGCTTGTACTGTTGGTTTTAATTATATGCATGCAGTATAGCCAAAAAGAGAAACCACTTGGACTGTCTTCAAACTCGTCTCAACAATCCATTATTACTCCTGACACCCATTCTATTAGCGTCTCTGCCCTAGCCGCTCATGTGTGTGCTGTGAGGGAATCACTCGAGAGTGAGAAAATCATGACTAACCCACTGTCCCCAGGCAAAGAGAAACTATATGCTGCCCCTCACACCATGCAATCACACAACTGAGATCAGATTTCAAAAAGACGGTGAACAGTTTCGACAAAACATCTGCAATATGTAAAAATTTAATGGCAAAAATTAAGCACACAGATAACATGACTAATACAGCTATGAACATGAAGCAATGGCACAGCATCTATCTTAGTCAGCAGCAAAGAATAAATGTTAGATCTTTCTCAGAATTACAGAATTACATGAATTCCTTCAGCAGCAGTTATAATTACACATGCTTAAGAAGTGACTTCTGCAATTGTCAAATTTATTCGCAAAATCAGGTTGTAGAGAATGATGTCTCATGACTTATTGCAAGTGCAGTGTTGCCAAGTTGAGCCATTTCACGCCTAATTGAACTCATTCCATTTCATTGTGCAGGGAAAAAAGTATTGGCTTGGTGTCTACATTCTGGACCCCTCACTGCACTCACTGTTTTAGTGTACACCCCTGTTTATGCCATAACTTCAACGTGCCCAGACTATCAGCAATCATACCATGGGGACAGGGCACGATGTGTATGAAATTAGCCTGAAATGTCAGCCACAACTAGCAATGTGGCTAACTAAGCTGCTGTTTCGCTCACAGAAAAAATAAAAACAACGGAAAACTGGCAGAACATTAAAACGTACCAAAAGTAGAGGGAGAGTAAGACCAGTCCTGAAAGTTCAAGATCACAAAAGAGAAACTTCACAATTAATATGGCGAACAAGGTTAGCTCATTATTTGTCCAGTATTACAATGGAACTAATGAGTATTTGGACATCGTCTGGAAAACTGGCAACTGTAGTGGAACTGAGATAGGCAATGCTGCTTAGCTTATTCGCTTAATCAAAAACAAATTCCCATAATGTGCAAAGGGGTAAAGGCAGATATCCCACAATCAAACTGCACTGAGAGTGTGGCTATCACCACAGACTGGTGGATCTCCGAGTTGGAGTGGAACTGTAGCCCATGTGTAGTCCCATCAAATTGCTCAGACCAAACCATGTAGAATTATGTCCTGAAAACAGGTCTGCATTGAATCTACATATAGGTTTCCTTCCCAAGTAGATGCCTTTATCCAGGAAAATATCTATATAATAATAACTTATTAATCTAAATGATAAAAATAACAATAATAATAATAATAATAGTAATAATAATAATAATAATAATAATAATAATAATAATGGCATACAGTACTGTACATTTATGAACCTGAAAATGCATTGAGGCGATTCAGGTTACACATATCAATCAAGAGTACAATGGCAACGGTCCACCTGGGATCTGGGCATGCACCCTCCCGGTAAAGAGCCAGGGTCCTCAACCACCACATTCCTACCTATATATACTTCCACTATTCACACAAGCCATGTGCAAGCTACAGTGCTTATATTCCACTGGCCAGTGGGAAGTTTCTTGTTTTCTATTCCATAGCTTTTTCATGTTAAAGGGAGGATTTTTATTTTCTGGCAAACCACTGAATCCCCCTTTTCAAAGGATGTTTTTCATATCAACACTCATACTTTCAACACATGTAAGTATATGTGTGTGATAAACTTCAGTACTCATAATGATAATGATGTGAGTTATTAGACAATAATTCAAGTGTGTTTCTAAGATAGCCAGTAAAGCCAACTAATATACTAAGCCTGCACCTTACACTTACAAACCCAATTACATTCGGCTAACTCCACTTTCAAAGACATAGACAAATATATGTTAATAAACAACAGTTTTTAACCTTCCATTTAAATGCACCAAGCAAGAAAGAGCTGTCTTTCCTCACATTTAATGACTGAGAGAAGCATATTATTAGAAAAATTTATTTTCAGAACTTTTGAAAACCATTATCATTAAAATACAGCATTAATCTGTGAAAGTATATGTCATTCATATGACAACATATAGTATAATAAATGGCAAAACCAGAAGCCTAAGTTACAGTTAGAGATTCATTACAATACTGGGGTTGTATTGGTATTTACCGATAATGGGTTAAAACCTATTGATATTGACCCCATGCTAATATTATGTTTGCTATGATTATGCAACATACATGCAACACATTTGCTTGCACCACTGATGCTATAAACTATGTGAAAATGTCATGCTCAAAAAGTACCCTAATCAGAGTCATCTGAACCACTGTATTATTTATTTTTAATTTATCATTTTTAACAGCCAGGCTCACAAGTAAAATTATACAGACACCCAGTAGCTCTCAAGACTCACACTCCCTGCTTAATATAAGCTAAAATATTTTCATTGAAATAGAATTTGTTTTATTTTTCCTTCATAGGTTCACACCTGTGCTCATGTACGTCTTCCATGAATGTGGGAACTTGGTTGCAGTTCGCATTTGGGCAGGACGTACCAGCACCAGCCAATTATGGATGATTGGATATTAGTCCCAAAAATTACATATCATGCACCCCTAGTTACAATGCAAAGCACCAAAGTGCCCGAAACTACAGTCTAGCACAACACAGACACTCCAGTATCAGCTGGCTCTGAATTCAGACAGATACTGGCATGTCACCATTACATGCGCTTTGCTGTGACCTTACTGCAGCCCTGATAAGGCCAGTGTGATACAGCAGATAATGAAACATTCAGCCTGTGAAGAGAAAGAGGGGATGTCCTTTCCCCCAGCTGCTGCAGGAGATGTAATGTCTTTCACGCTGTTATTTTTTTCAGATGGGGTCAGCAACAAACAATCCTTAAGTTTGCCAATGTCAGCACTGCTTAAAACAACAGCCATTGTTCAGGGGCTTTGTTTACAGAAATCTACAACAAGTGCCAATGGAGGGCTATTTTCTGACCTTGTCAATCAAGAAATAACTTTTTTAAGGGCACGCATGCACATGCACGCACGCACATGTGCATGCAGCCCCTTCCTTGTTCAACACGCAAGAAAATTTTGGGGAAAGGAATAAAACTGGGTTGTAAAAATAACATTCCTGCATAAAGAGGATGTGAAAATGAGCACAGGACAGCTACTGTTCCTCACATGTCTCTGAAATTTGAGCAGCTACAGGCTGCAGTGACAGCAGTGCAGGCGGGCTATGAAGGAAGTCAAATTGCCCTATAACTTCCAACACAGGAAACTGAGCCTGACACAGAAGAAGATATGAGGCAAACAGAAAGCGAAAATGAAGACCAGGAACAATTTACAACAGCTTCTAAGATTAAACCTTTTGAAGCTTGCTTCTTTACCAATGCAGAAATGTAAAAATAACCATTCAGTGCTATGGTAGACTGGATTAAATATACTATTTTAATAACACTAAATCCATGTGCAAAGCCAGAGGTATATATTATAGTATACAGATACAACACAGAGTGAACTTTCAATTAGTAGTACTGCCTAAACACTCCAATGATGGGTTTTAATAAACAGGCAGTGGAATAACAATGGAAAGCATTCATCTCTCAGTTTGGAATCACCACAAATCTGAACCGTCTACCTAGCTGTTTTGTCACGTGGGGAAAGCACTGTTTCGCTACCCCCCCCATATCCGGCACACTATGAGCGAAAGCAGAGTCTGACAGCATCAGCATTCTACTCTGACATCAGGGAGAGGGCGCACAGAGGAACCTCCTGAGGAAGGAAGACCCCTGGCAGCTTGGGAGTTATTCATTAGCACCTGTTAACACTCCACCTTTCTCCTCTCTCTCTCTCCATCCGCACAGAGAGGCACACGCTCGCTCGGGTGACAGGGCAGCTGGAGGTCGGTCTTCCATCTCACTGCGTGTGCACGTACACCGCTTTTTCTTCATACGGGTGTGCGCGTGCACACGTCTTTGCGTTCGCATGTTCGTGCGCGTACCTGACTGCATGCATGTCTGTGCGTGAAGATGTGCTGTGTGCCTGCATGGATACATGTGTGTTGTGTGCGTGTGTATGTGACAGAAGAAAAAAAAGAACCCATTTACAGTAATCTTGGAAAGGGGATTAGGTTTCAAATGCTGGAGTAAAATAGTTAACAGATTGCCTGCTTTCCTAACAGCTTGGTCTGAGATACTGCTCGATCCCAGATGCAACCCAGTACCTTCCCCCGTGTCTCTGCCCTTCACTTATTCACCAAATTCTCTCTCTCATTCTCTCTGTCTTTTTCTCTCACACTCTCTGTCTGTGTCTGTGTCTCCGTCACGCATTCACACACACACACACAGCCAAATAGAGACAGTATTGATATACAATTTTGGTCAGATAAGGCACAGCAACATACACATGATCTGAAAAATAATGGGTATACCCTGACTTAAAACAATTGCAGAAAAAACCTGACTAAGCATTGTAACAAGCAATGAGACACAGTTGTAGGAAACACACCGAGAGCTCAACCAATCTTTTACAGATGTGCATCCAAACGTAGAGCATTATGTGACACAAACACAAAAACTGTCTTACAGAGCACTACTCTACATATGTAGTCACAAGTATATAATATTCCACATACTACAGAGTACAACAGTGTACTGTTGATTGCATAGAGCACCACAGAACACATTTATTCTGACACAAACCCAAAAACACAGCTATGGCATTGGTCTGTAACTTCATGCAGTATCCTATAATAATATTTCACTGCATTGGTGTGACGTACAGTTTTACAATATCAAATGAAAATTTTACAGAACCACGATAAAAAATGTCTGAGAGACGATCCAGATTATTAAAATGGGACAGATTGGCTAAACCTGGCCGCCATTGTAAATAAGAATTTGTTCTTAATAACTTGCCTGGTGAAATAAATGTTAAATTAAATTAAATTAAAATTAAATCAGTTTCATTATTTTAATTGTTATGCTGCTTTGTAGTGGGACAATATGAACTAACCTGTTCTATGAAATTACATCTACTTTATAAATATTTCAGGTAAAGTTGTTTGCCATGGAAGACAACAGCACATGAGTCTTTGAATAATACATTTCCAGTAAAAGAGGTGAAAATGTACAAAATCATTATGTCGGTCAAAGTTTCTACTTGATTGTGAAAAAAACTACCATATCCAAAATGGCTTCCAAGATGAGCACACACACATATACACTCTCTCTCTCTCACTCCCACACACTTACACTCCACACACGTGCACACACACACACACACACACACATTACAAATACATAACAGTTTGGAGTTGCAACAATGTTTATAGTAGGTAAAGACTACTTTTCAATCTGAAAGAAACGTATGGTTTATTTTGAGTTACAGCAGTATTTACAGTAGATAAAGAATATTTTTTTCAATTTGAACAAAATTTATGGCGCAATCCTATCTGCTATGCCACCTGTGTCTTCCATATATCTGACGCTTACATTTTATGAGCACAGCCATTCTAGTCATTCTACTTCTATGGTTGGATGAAGTAGAATGACTAGCAATGAACAGCTAGCTGCTGAAAGTCAGTTGCTTGCAAAATGAGGCCATTGAACCACATGAGTAGAGTGAACGGGAGCTGCTGCCAGTGATTGGCTGGGCCAGGGCGGTGGTGGTGGTGGGGAGAGGGTGGGGGAGGGCGGGGGAAGAGAGGGTCGTCACGTGATCAAGTCCAGCAGAGAGGGTTATAATAGACCCCCTCTCGGAGTGGAGAGGCAAAGGCTGGACCTGAACCAAAATCCCCCTACCACACACAGGCTGCGCATTGTTACCCATTCACCAGGCTCCATCCCAGGGCACTTTATCATTCAATTAGGACAGCTTTCACACCACACACCACAGAAAAGGGGCCTTCAATCAAACTGAAAACTTCACACTGGCCCTGGAGGGGATGCAGAAAGGGACTCACAGTTGTCATTCCACTTTCATTTTTTTTGTCCTGGTGTTTGAGGAGAAGAGAGAGCACAGTCATTTGTTAATGTTTGGTGTCTCTCTCTCCCTCTCTCCCTCTCTCCTTCTTTTCTTTCCTCTCCTCCATGAGGGGGGGGGGCTGCCTCTGGTGATCTACTTGAACTGTGCTCAGCAACATGGGTGAGCTGAGGCTGGTAGCTGAGCACTGTCCATGAGAGAGAGAGAGAGAGAGAGAGAGAGAGAGAGAGAGAGAGAGAGAGTGAGGGAGAGAGAGGGGAGGGGGGGATAGAGAGTCACAGGGGCAATACTAAAGCTATAGCATGCTGGGGTTCTGTGTGTGTGTGCTGTATGTGTAGGTGTGTGTGTGTTCATGTGCGAGAGAGAGAGAGAGAGAGAGAGGGTGAGAATGAGAAATAAGGCAGAGAAAGACAAGGATATGGTAGAATCACCAGAGCAGCAGTCTAAGATCAGATTAATAACTCTAATGCAGGAAACTAGTATTTGTTGCAAGCAGACAAAAACAAAAATTTGGTATATGCTGTACATGGTTTTTTATTTTGTTACTCAAAAACTAACAAACATGCTAGTCTTGCACCAGTTATTCTTTTTAAAAAATGTGTAGGGAATATGAATATGGGGTCTTTTCAACATTTTTTTATTGTTATCAAGGGATATTTTTGAGCATATATGTATTTCACACACAAGCACAGACACAAATTATGTATCAAAGTAGCAAATAAACATATATTATGCCCTGCTGACTTCTCCACGTGTCCACTACTCATGATACCAATAGCTATGACACCAATTTTAAAGAAATGTAAATGTAAATGAGCAGCGAAACCAATGCTTGTGATGGTACATTAACATGAACGGTCTGCAATATATGTTCAAGGGTGCCTCTGATATATCAACAGCTACTACTAACAGCATGGTTCATAACATTTTTAAGTTTGTATTCTCAATGGTGACAGTAGTAGTCACCATTCACCCTAACAAACTCAGAAAGTCTGAGGGCCAGGACATGGTAGTACCAGGAACATCTCCTAAAAGGAGTGAAGGTGGGGCTACTGGATAGCTCATTCGGTTAAGGCACCATGCTGTGGTGCATGGATGACCCTCAGCCTCGCCTCGGATCTAAGCCAAATGGTGCCAGTGCCGACTGTGGCCAGCAGCTCCATGGTACCGCACCCGGTGACTGCATCACCCAGGGTATGGGATGGTTCAATCAGATAGATTCCCGCGTTCGTCCCTGTCTAGCGACCCCCAAAATACACATATGAAAGGTCTTTATATGAACGGTCTCTGACCCCGCTCTATGTGAGCTTAACTGGAGTGTGGAAGAAGCAGCTTGGGGGGATGTTTGGGGGGAGAAACGTGGATGTCCACACTCTCCTGAAACGACAGTGGGGCTTTGCAGTCTGCGGTTTTAGACGATTGGCTATTCCAAATAGGTGTGGGAATTGGATATGCTCCGTCCCACGCTGGGCACCGATTTTATATATATTTTTTAAAGTGACGGTAAAATCATTCACCATGTTCTGCAACACCATCTCAACTCCTACCGATGGCAAGTGCTCTCACTGAGAGGCCCTTCCTGAAACACAAGACACCGACTCACCTCAGCGACTCCACTCCCCCCCCTACCCTCCCTGCCCTGTCGCCCCCCCCCCCCCCCCCTCCGCTGGGCTCACTGGGCCATTGTGGATCGGTAAATTAGCTGATCAAAGCCTGTCCAAATGCTGGAGGAATCCAGTGGCGAAAGAGCCAATGCTGAAAAGCCCTTTCATGCAGCCCAGCCCTGCATGCCTCCCTGTCATAGTCCAGCAGAGGAGGCTGGAAAAGAAACTTGCTTCTCAGGGACCATCCTGCTAAACAAACTGCACTTTGAGTGTGTGCGTGTGTGTGTGTGTAAGTGCTTTTGGTGGGGGTGGGGGGCTGTTCTTTCTAAGATTAGCCAGAAAGGAGGAACCTCTTTGACTTGTAGGGGGTAGGAAATCGGTGGCAGAGAAGGCCTGCGACACGAGCAGCATCTTCAGAGCACTGGGAACAGCTCGGGACCTCAGCACAGCACCACGGATCTTTCAGGAGGAGGCACTGTGCTCTGATTATAAAAGGTCCCACCGATCCTATCAGGATCAGTGTAGTGCAGAGCTTCTGGGGTCCTGATGCTGTGTATGCGTGTGTGGTACTCTTTATGCTTTCTCTCTTTCCTTCTCTCAGCTGGTGGGCAGGCATGTTTTTCTGTGTGTGCAGCCTGCATCTTCTGCCAGAAAACAACTACAATCTTCATTATTTGCCCTGGTGAAAAAAGCTTATTCTGCTACTTTCTTGCCAGAACGTCACAGCCATAGGCTTACATTTCAGTTCAACTTTGGAGGAAAAACGATGCTGGACCATCCAGTCCTGCGCCATCATACGTCAAGCCACGCAAGCATACTAGCTAGTCTAGGGACCGATTCATATGAAAATATTAGGTGGTGACATGTCTCCCTGTCTCCCCCCAAACCTATGCATATAGTCGCAGCACTTCTGTATTTTGCAGCATGCTTTGCCCTTAACCCAACCTTCATGAGGATGGAACTCTGCTGTAGAATCACATTTGCGTGTGCCACGTACATCTGGACAAATGTACAGTATATAAGTGGGATTTGAAGGTTTCTGGATGATGCATGTTGTGGTTTTAAATGCCATGCCAAGAAGCTGGCAAGATTATTACAAATAACTTTGCAAGGAAGAGATGTGTCATCAACGCTTTATGCATGAATCATGACCTATTAAAACCTAGAGGTCGCTCCATGACGGAGATTTCAACTTGTATTCAATTTTTCATCTGCTGACTCATAAAATGGAATTTCTTGTGCAGACTTCAATAGTGCTTTATAAAATTTAATGATGTACTTTTTTATTTGTTGCTGTCCAAACAAGAAATCCAAAATAAAATCTTGATTAAAAACAAAAACAAAAAAAGTGTCCATTCTGACACTTAATGCTGTTGTAGCATTAACATACTTGCTGCCAGACACATAATTCTTGAGAAATCCCAGTGTTTCAATAATAATAATAATAATAATAATAATAATAATAATAATAATAATTTATTGTGATGAGATTCTATTTCCAATCCTGCAACTCAAAACTAAGAATAAAACATTTTCTGGGCTGAGGGTTGATGGTTGCATCAAAGCTCTGTTAGAGCCTCCCCTTCAACAGCTCCAATTTAAGAACATCTTGTGTTGCCTTGAAATGTTGCCTCTTTGTTGTTTTATTATTGCATTTCATTGTTCTAAAAAACTAGCTGAGGCAAGCTGCAGATCAAAAACACAAATCCAGCAAAGTGGCATGCCATAGCAGAATGCACAATCAAGTGTGTCTCTGAACAAAACAGTGCCCAGCTGTCCCTTTCAAAAATACTGCTATGGATAATAAAACTATGCCTTTGGAATTCACTGTACTTTCACTGTCTTAAAGTAATGTGATAAAACAAATTTTTAGATCGATATAAGCTGTTATTTGATACTTCCCAAAAAAGCTGCATAGCTGGACTGACAAAGCCACACAAAACATTCCTTGAGTTACCACACTGGCCACACTATTTAACAATAACAAGACAAAACAGGACCTACTCAGCTTTTTCAGACTTAGTAATGTGTCTATTCTAACAACTGGAAGGCAGTGCTGCTAGTGATACAACTGATAAATGCACACACATGTAACATTTTCTGGGTGGTTTAACATATTCAATATTGCAGAAATCAATCAATTTATTTATCGTAATATATGAATACATCCTTTGTGAATTTGGTTCTATTTTATATTAATCGAATACAGTATAGAGTAATCAAACACGCATGGCCAAAATACCTGCAAACCATTTGAACATATATGGGTCCTTATGTAATAGCCATATGATCAATATTTCATTATTAAAACTGCTCCTGAATTTGTGTGTGTATATTTCTATATTTATGACCATATTGTTTATCTCTAGACCCCTAGATAATTTTGAAATCAAAATGTACAATACTATTTCTGAAAAAATCTCTAAAAAATAAATCTGCAGTATTGTAAGTATCCAAATGTTTTAAATGACATGTGTAACTGGATCTAACTCTGCTCAGGAGGAAAACTGCCTACACTCCCTACATCAATCTGAAACAGCTCAATCTGAATGATGTAGGGAAAACAAACTGTAAAGGAAATTATGTAAATAACCTCTTATAATGGGCCTTTCACCATCCTGCATAATACCTGACATCTTGCCCGTTATGTCCCTTGTTCTTTCATCCTGGGTCAAGATGTCAGGGACACTGACAACATACCTTAACACATGTTCCCTTTTAATCACTTAGCTGCACCTCTGACCACTTATGAGTTTCTCCTACCATTCAGCACTGTGCAGCACTGTTGACAGCAGCAGTTTTTCTCTCTCTTTTTTTTGCTAAGCCAGGGTTCCGGTAGGACATGACACCTTTACAACTTGCAAAAAAAAAGGAAAAGGCTGGATGTGTGTGTCACATGTAACATGAACACTCACACAAACTGCCATTTCTTGCCTATAAGTATGCATTTTTAATTTAACAAAAATCATAAGCATTAAGTTGGAATGAAAATATATATTTTTGAAAAATCCTCTATTTTTTCATGAACCTACTGGTGACACAATTACAAAGACAGGTGGATTTTGTAGGAGCAGAAATACAGAGTGTTGCATTATGGGGGCATTGCATATGTTTAAACCATAAGCCAGTGGAGTCCAATCTTATCCAAAAAGGGCCAATGCATGTGCAGGGTTTTATTTTATCCCAGCACTAAGACACCTGATTCAAGTAATTAACTAGTCATAAGGGCTTCAATCAAGACCTGGATAAGCAGAATCAGGTGTCTTAGTGCTGGGTTAAAACAACCACACTGGCCCTTTTCGGATAAGACTGGACACCCCTGCCATAATCATTCACTTGCTTTTTACAATCACATGGGGCATAAACATATAGACTTAATCCTAGCCAAATATGTGAACAAATAAATGACTGCCTGATAAAAGTACACACAAGAGTGACCAACAATTTTTGTTCAGGTTTGTCCAATAGATTGTAACTAAATTACTTGCAAATTGCCATTTTTTTATGTCAGAAAAAAGTGTTGGAGATCCAGCTATAACATATCTTTGAGTACATACACTTCCTTCAGTACAACACATTTATGTAAACACACTGTAATCCAATCATGCAAAAAAAAATTTACAGCTGTGCCACCAATTAAAGAAAGATACTATTTATATGGCATAATGGTCAGTACTGACAATAGACACATATTCTATTAGAATGGAGCAGCAGTGTGTCATAATGGTTAGGAAATTGGGCTTCCGATGCTGAGGTTGTAGGTTTGATTGCTAGGTAGGACACTGTCGTTGTATCCTCCAGCACAAAACTTGACCTGCTCTGCTTCAGTAAATACCCTGCTATATAAATGGATTGTATGTAAATAATATAAACTGTATAAGACACACATTAAATCGTCTGCTAAATGCCGAAAATGTAAATGTATTTTTCGCTAACATGTTTCATTGGCATTGTAGTACTCTGACAGTGAGGTATTTTTTCACGTAACATTGGGCTTTCCACAAATAATAGTTTGATTCATCGCATGCATCAGCATAATTCACACGATACACACAATTCTGTTTTGGCAGTAATCAGACTAATATGAATGCAAAGCTTGACAGTCTTAACATTAGGCCCTACCACCAGAAAAATGTGGAAAATACGTTTGTTTGAACTTTCACTGCACTTCTCTGCAAGTTTCACAGAGTACTTCACCCTATTCCATGCCTCCTTATAGCCTTCTAAAATTCAAAATAATAAAATACAATATATTACCGTAAAAAATATATTTTTTTCCTTTTTTCTGAAACTTCTGTTCCACAAACATACCTATGTAAGTTTTCCTCATTCAATCAAATTTACAGACTGTACATTAGCACAGTAGAAAAAATACATCCCAATCCAATAACATAAATGCTCTATGCTTATTTGCATGTACGCATATGTATACAAACACACAAACACATGTATGTGTAGGGGTGGAAGACCCATCAACATCATTTCCTAGAGTTAGAGGACACAAGACGTTAACAAAGTAATCTGTGAGCCTTTCGTGATGGATGGAACCCTAATCTGAAATACCCAGCTGCCTGACTCTTCTCAGAAATAAAGATCCAGAAGAATGATGTCAGTATGTGGTTCAAGCATCTAGCATCCTCTTACGATTTCAGATGCTGCATACTGCAAGTGCAGTCAGAATGCATTTGGCCGGCCATGCTGTCTGGTATTGTGAGCAAAGTATCTGCTTTCCATCAATACTTCTATCACACTTCTATCTTGGGTAAAGACTGTTACTACCCTTACCTACAACAGCCAAGGACACACAAGGCTCTGAGAATACAATTCCAAATGAGTAATAATGAGTAATTTCATTTTGTATGTCTGATTATTGCTTCAGAAAGCCTTAAGGCCCCAACTCTTGGCATATTTAAGATACTATTGTTTTTGTTCTTTTTCACAACTCATTGGCACCTGGATTTTAAATGTTAAAATTATTATACAAACATCTATAATCTGAGGAACCACCGATACTCATTTTTCAGGAGCGGTTCGTTAGTCATTATCCAGCAGTAACAGTTGCATAACAAAGTAATGGTCACACAACAAACTTTTTCAGAGGCAGATATCCTTTCTTAAAATAAAAAAAAGTTGTCCTGGCTACTATCTGTATGACACTGCACAACATACAAAAATCTATTTCAAAATGGCACATGTCAGTACAGACAGATGATCACTGATCTCTCTGGTCTATTTCTCTCTCACCGCAGATATATTTACTTTATCATGGTGCTCTTACAGGGAAATAGAAAATTCAACTTTCTTAGGTCTAAGTTAACGTCCGTTTAAAAAAATTGCACATAAATAGAATGTATAGAGCAAAAAAAATCCCATACAACAGTTTCTGGTTATTAACTGCCGTTTGTCCTCTCCAGGGGTTGTCCTTCCGATTAACCTAACTGATGGTCTTTTATAATGGTAATCAGAATACTACCCACAGAGGTAAAGAGGATTGTGGGACATTTTCACAGAAAATCCCTCCTCACACTCCCAAGCAGGCATGCGTATTACTGCCAGTTAAATGAACAGATGCGTTAAAAAAACAGAACTAATAATGAAATTGTAGCTATATAGATTTCTCTTTTTTAAAATAAGAACTACAGAATGAAAGCTTGTCTCTTATATAATAACCTCTGTAATGTTATGTGTCACACCTAAAATGTCACATAAACAGGCTACTACAGCACAAAAAACAAGTGATATTATTTTTTAAATCATTAATGATACGATAGGCGTTGTCCAGTTTTTCTGTATGTGTTTCCATATTCTATATGCAAATATGGAAAAAAAGCAAGTTTTCACTATGCAGGTAGTGCAACTAACACGTTATGGTATATTCATTCACATCAATAACAAACTCAAGTGATTTAAATTATATTCTAACCAGGTATGGCAAACATGTCCGAAATACAATCTATATTATTTTTAAGTGGTTGTCTTCCTATATGGTCATTTAGGAACATGTTGTGCAAAATGTTATTTTAACACATAGCTAGAACGCAAAGCTCAAGCAGTGTCGTTTATACAAAACTACGTACATAAACATAAAATATCACATGCAAATATTTAACAATCTAAAAAGAAAATTAATGAGAGGATGTAACACAGCCAACTTAGGAGTGGTTCGTGAAGTTGGCGGTTAAATGGAACAAAAAAGAACTAACATCTTCATATGTGTTTCAACTTGCACTGCAACGACAATAACACAAGCATTGTCTCGTGACGATCTCACTTCCATTTCCTTATTATGTAGCTCGAGGCTGTGGAAATGGGGTCTTGCTGGGCTGCGCTCGTCACAGTTTCGTAGAATATAATGAGATACCAATGGAGATGTTTGGTACCGAAGCACAACCGGCCATGCAGTCGACATTTTAAAGAGGTTTATTTGGCGCTAGTCACATTGCGTTACTTGATGCATTCTACTATCTTTGACACAATATGTCCTTTTGTGCATTCTCCAGAGCAAAATAATGCTTTCCATTACACAACGTGGATTATTTATTTTATATTTTATTCTATTTGTTATCATTATGTCACCTAGTGTCGTTAACCTACATGACAAAAGATTGGAGGCTCTCCACTTAAGAACAATCTGTTTAAAATCTGGAATCATAGAAGAACAAAAGTTAGCCTATTTAAATGTCTTCTAACGACAACGGGAAGTATGACACTGCACACATTCATTCAGCCACATCATAAGCTGTTGCAGTTACTGGCTATGTTACAGGTGTTTTACCAGAGAGAACAAATCTTACTGAAAACTTCCGCGCATGAGATGAGTGAACACAGAACGTTTAAATGATCATACAGGGAACTTGAATACACTGCACATGTATGCTGCGTTTATGATGATGAATTAGGAAAACGGAACAAGATACTACCAGCTACACGTGCGCTGGTCTTGCCCCAAAAAAAGTATCTTCTTCCCGGTGAAAGAGAAAGTGATAAGATGACACATAAGGTTATGAGGCTATAGTGCTAATCTAAGTAAAACAGGTGATTATTTATTAAATCATTTCTGACCGTTATTGCAAATATTTAGATAAACTGTTATATTTTGAAGAATATGGCTATCCGAAATTAATAATATACACATTTCTAATTCGGAGAAGAGAACGTTCCTTCATATCAAACCAAACATGCAAAAGCTACGGTATCTCACAAAGAATTCAAAAAAACAATACAACAACAACAAATGGATTTGATATGGACTCAGCTTCGCATCCAAAGTACCCCCGCCACCCCCCCTCCTCAAAACCACAGGGAAGTTATTTACCTCTTCAAAAGCACACACAAGCCAACACTGATAGAAAAGTCACATCGCAACACAGTTCACCCAGAAACATCCGATTATTGAAAAACAAATGACGATCGCTAGTAAACCACCATAGCGCTAGAGAACTCTGCAGCAAAGATATTCGAAGGAAAGTATTCCAAATAGTCAACTTTGCTATCCGTTGTGATGTTTAGCTTTTTATTCCACATCCACCTAATGTAAACGGGTGTTTAAATTGATACAAATAAAGAAAACAACACCGAACTTCGATTTATTTGCTATTTATTTTCAACTACCTTTATCCCAAACGTAGCAAGGACGTTCCCCCTACTTCTATCTCTCTCCGGGTACTGGCATGCTCACCACTTTGATAAATATACAAAAATTGCGTAAAATTCAACAATGCAAGCAAAACTCTCGTAGAATATCAATCAGTCAAGCAAAAGTCCCTGTAAATTAAATGCATTTTGTTTGCAGCTTAAATAAACTGAAACCGTAACATATTTATCGACAAAGCTTCGGGCGAGCAAGCGATCACGTAATTAAAAATTAAATACCCCGATGCTTGTACATGCTCCCACAAAATAGGTAAAAAATAGAAGACACCCGATAACTGAGAAAGCAAACTATTCAACGCATTTAGCGACACACCAACAACAATCTATCGATCGCCGATGTAAACAGTAACAGTTATTACTGATATCTTATTAAAAAAATAAACATGCATACATCAGAAAGTGCAGCCACATTAGGAGGACTTGCAAAAAAAATGAGCAGTTACCCACCAAAAAGTTTCCAGCACCGCACTAGTCAATTTCAGAAGGAACCCCGGTAACATTCCATCCCCGACCCGACGCAAACCTACCGTGGGAGCCCCCACATCACCTTTCCCGGTCTTTCTCTCCTCGATCTGTTGTTTTATTATTTTTTCCAAATTTTTAAAATTATTTTTCTTTTTTCGGGGCCTGAGTGTGTCTCGCTCTCCTCAGGCTGCAGCAGCAGAGTTATGGGGCGCGAGCATTGTGGGAGTGTGACGTCAGTCCACTTTCACAAACTTTTTTACAGGGGTTGGTAAACTTTTTTTTAAGTTCTCGTTGACTGTACATAATAAATATATATTTTAAAAATAATACATTAAACGTGCGAAGTTCGGTCAGAAACTTTATTGAAAAGATTTTGAAGTTGCAACAAATAATTTATCCTAAGCGGACACGCAAATAATACGTGTAGGCTACACATTATTCCTTCTTACGACATGTGAAGCGCAACATTATTTAATTACACTTTAAATCGTGTTTCTGATGGGTTTGAAATAAGTAAGCATTTTTACATACATAGCAATTTTAAATTAATCTTTTTATTTATTTATGTATATATGTATTTTTTTTACAATATTTAATAAAATATCTCGTATAGGCTATTGGCTAAGTTAAGAATCATCAAGCTAGGGCATGTATGCTATTTAGTTTCGTAATTTATTTTCACAATACATGTTACATTAAAGCATATATGCTTGTTTTAGATTTGCGTGTCGTCTGTTTAGTTTATTTTCTCGTGTGCTGGAATAGGCTACTCTCGTTATAAATAAAATTTGAATTTTGAGTTAAAATCTGCAGCATAATGTATATGCGGCTGTCGTTTTATTAGGAGTGCATTCTTATTTCAACGTAAGGACAATAATCATAGGCAGCATTTCAATGTCTTGAGTTTTCTTTTAAAATTTTGTTTTTAACACAATGGTGTTGTAATAAAGTATTTTGAATGGTTTAGCGTTTTGTTATTACAGTCAGATCATTTAATTTATATTAGTATTACGTCAGGTTTATTCCCTTTCTCCAAATCTACAAAATACCTTGGGAAAGAGTGATCACAACAACTGAATATGTTTAGTATAAAGTTAGGTTGAAAACTCGACAGTTTAGCAGTAAACTGACAATAATCCTCACATGTAATCACTTAAACAGAATGCACATAAACCTCAAAAGGGTAATGTGATAACTGCAATTAATTTATTTTGATGACTAAAAGATTAAAAAGGCACAGGCAGCCCCATATTCCCAGAGATGTCATCCGTGCCTCCTGGTGTGGGGAGAGCAGGCGGGACCCACGTGTGGTGTTTTGGTGGTCCCGTTTCACCTTGTGTTTTGGGGCGAAAGAATTACTTCCAGGGCATATCAGTCAGTTTCCTCACAACCCCAACCCCCCTCCTCATTCCCTCCATACGCACTCTCCTCGCGGGTTGATGTGTTTGTGAGTGAGAGAGTGTGAGTTGGGGGTGGGGGAGGTTGGGGTCTTCAATGATCTTTTTGGCTTGCTCTTTGAAAGGGGAGAACACACATTCAAGTTTTGAAAAAAATCAGAAAAATTGTTCAAGTGAAACAAAAGCGTTATTTCTTTATTGCTGGTTATTTTTTGTTAATAGAAACATTTTTTTCGTTTAAACATTTATAATGTTGCAAGTTAAATAACTTGTTTTTCATCAAGACTGATAACTATCAAGCGGTGTACAATTAATCTATTTTGCTTGGAGACAAAACGCGGAGTAAGTAGGCTACACATCTATATAATACATGAAACATGAGCCTTTATGTATATGCAACTTCTTGAAACGTAAATCTTTTCAAAAATGTCTTAAATGCCAATTGGTTCTTTTATTTTATTTTTTATTTGCAAGTATCTATATGTTTATTTGGTCATTTTACCAGCTTACATGTCATGCTAATAATACAATAATAAAAATGTCTACTTAGTCTTGGAAACCTGCAAAGTCATTCCTGTTTAACTAATGACGTTACAGTTTTATCCAGCTGGCAAATATGCGTGTTCATTTTTGGAAAATAGAAGTGTGTTCCTACTAAGGTGTGTTCTCTAATATATACATACAAATCACTATTTGTGCTTTTGTTAACTTTTTGTTTTGGGTGTAGGAAATGTTAATTTCTAGCATTATTGCAATACTTATTATTGTCCTTCGATTAGTTCCTAGAGTAGGATTCTCATTAATGAAATGTGTTTAAAAAAATACAATAAAAAAAACTCATCTTTGTGTTTGCACGGATGTATCATGTTTGGAGAGAGAGAGAAAAAAACATTTGAATTATCTGAACAAATTTACTTAGATATTTGCATGTTTTACATGTTTTGTCATTTTATCACAAATGTCTTTAATACATTCACGTGTTTTGCAAACACATTTAACTGGTTTTGAGAAGTAATCTGCAAGTCATCTGATATATTTTTATCAGTCAAAATACAACCAAAAGCACATTCTATTTATGATTCCAGTAGACACTCTTTTTCTCTCTGAATGATCTTATTATAATCTCATAATCACTTAGATCATCTCTTGCTGCATTGAGACAACATAGCATGAAGGTTATTTTTCATCCCCCTGTGAGCAAAACTTAATTACGAGTAATTATCCAGGAGGACTGGACCAATATCCTTATCAGTGATGCTTCCAATCTGGAGAAAATGTATTTGTCCAAATGTTTGTTTGCTTTACAGCCAATTTTATATTTGTAAAATATAATTCTCATTGTGGAATTTCAACCTTGCAAATGTCCTTTGAATCTGGACCTGATTAAACCCCCGTGAAACATTAATAAAGATTGACATTCTTACTGTAATGATTGTCACTTTTAACACAATTATTAGGTCAGTTTGAGCAAAATCTAAATGTAGACATGTTACAAGTATTTTTTTATAACAGAATGAGGAACAAAACACTTTTTAAAAAAACATATATTTTTGTCATTTTATTCTTTTCAGTAGTTATAACTGGCATTTAGTCATGGACTAGCCACACAAATCTCTGGAATGATAAACAAAAAGAATGAAACATTTGATATGTACGATATGTTCTGACTTAATTGCTTAAAAATTGCTTAAGACTTACTTTTTACTTGTTATTTCAAACTTCAAGCATGTGTTCTGTAGTAAATTGCATATGTACAATTCCAAATGAAGATATTTGTTGGTTCTTGCTGAGAGTGCTGTCAGGTATCATATGCCATGATTTTCCATCCTGTCACAAATGTTTCTTCTCCAGGTAATGTCATGGAAACATTTGAGATACTCATAACTTTTACAAGTTAGAAACAAAATCTGACACAATAATAATAATAACAATGATTTAAGTTGAACACGTTACTAAAATGTCTTATTTTAACAGTTTGAAAAATTACATAAGAAGAAGATATTATATAAAAACAAAACAATACATTTGTTATGAATGGTTTGTCAACATTCCAAAACGTCTTTTAATTATACAGTTAGTATCTTTTGAATATTCTTATTTTACACCACATTGTCAAGTACCAAAATACCATCAAATGTTGTGTATACCAAACATTTTGTATATAAAAGACTGCTTTATCTTAATTTTCATTGAGAAAGCAATGCAGACCAAATAGGAATAGGGTAACAAAATGAGAAGATGTGAAAATGACATTGCCCCTCATAATTCCCATCTTCTTTCATGTTTGTTTATTTTCAGAACTTCGTGGTTTGACTTCTTTCAGAATGATAGTGATAATGTGGTATTCTGACATTTTGGTTTTAGATTGATTTTACACTACCCTGAAATGCTTTGCAGCACCACAGAAACCCGGTGACACTTCCCCACCTCCTTCTTAACTTGCTTTTCAAACATTATGAATAGAAAAAGAATTGGTTCCAAAAGTGAACATTCTACTGCACTACACAGTGAAAAGTTCAGTGTTAAATCAACTCTTAAAGAGTACATATGGTCCCTATTTGACTCATATGTACGCTGATGGAGTTGAATCAACACTGGACATTTTACTGTGTGCCCGCTCTGAAAATTAGGCTTGATTATCTTGGAAGGTGGCAAACCCAATATTGACAGAAAAAATTAGAAACACTCTAATAAACTGACAGGGATTATGCAGAGGACCATCTGCATATGTTTATACGTAGCTAGCAGTCTAATCCCAAACATTTTCTGGTGTCATCCAAATTTGGCTCTGCTGGACTCTATGTCCATTTCATCCAACTGGCCTGGGAAACAGATTCCATTTGATGTGTTGTCTTTAAGAAGATGGTGATTTAGGTTACTAGGATGGTGATAAACCGGTTATGTGAAAAAAGAGAGAGAGAAACTGAGAGACTCATCGCATAAAATTCTTGTACTGCACTTCTTTAAAAAGAAGAGCAAGATTTGGATTTTACCATACTGAAGTAGTCATTCATTACCCCTGTTCTCTTCATTGTTTGGTTATTTGTTGAGTGTGTGTGTGTGTGTGGGGGGGGGGGGGGGGGGGACGTGTGTGCATTTGTCCGTGTCTGTACATGCACACTGTAAGTAATATTTCATTTGTTTCTAAAAACTGAACAAAATGCTTTCGCAAGAGTCCAAGGATCAATGCATCTACCTGATGATCTTCACTTTCTAACAAAATACCTTGTCCTGTTCATGTCTGTTGCCTTCCCATACTATCAATTTATTTGATGATATTGTACTCTTAAAGTCAATGTACTTTATAACTATATACATTATGCCTCAAGATCTACTCGCATCATCCTTATTGATGACATAATTACCAAGGACCAACACTTTTTCTCACTCATGTATTTTCCTTCTTTCACTCTTTTCTTTGCTCTGTTTGTCACTGAACTTGCTCTGTTTGTCACTGTGTGTGTGTGTGTGTGTGTGTGTGTAAATTGGGAGAAGGCATTTAAGTCACTGTGCATATACAGATAGATCAAAAACATTGGGCGTAATGGACAGCCATTCAAAGTGCATACATATATCTGATAGGCAAATTAGTCCCTAACAGTACATCAAGAAGGGTTTGGGCACAGAATGAGTAGAAGCCCATGCTAAAAGCCTTCTTTGCCTCGTTCAGTCAGTACATGTGTAGCCTGGAAGAACACTGGCACACTTTCCCTGACTAATATTCCTAACTAATTTAAAGGGATGAACTCATAAGCATTTGTACAGCACTAATGTTGTAGATAGAAGATGCACATAAGGGTGTGTGGAGGGTGAGACCAAGATGAGAGTGTGAAGGTGCATAGGATGGGCGGGGAAGAGAGAAGTTAGTGAAAGGAATAAGGAAAGAGAGGTAGTGTTGGTAATGTGTGTATCATATGTGCGTCAGTCAGTGCAGTGTCTGTTGTCAGCTGATAAGGCCAATGGGCGGACCGGCGGTTGCCATGCAGACCGGGGGGGGGGGGGGGGGCATACATGTGCTCATGTGTTGTCTGACTGTGTCCCCCTGTGACCGTAGGCCAGTAGGTTTAGGCTAAATCTACTGATGAAATGTCTTTTAGAAATCATTTCAAGTAGTTCCTTCTTTGGTTATCATGATCACAAATAAAAAATACAAAGAAATTGCAGAAAAAGTGAAGTAACATCTAACTTATGGTACAGACAATAATTAACATTCACTTGTAATGCTTTGTGCTTTCATGCTTTTGAGTGCTTGTTTCTTCCAGCTGTTTGAGGTGATTGGGTAGGGAAAGATAGCAATGATGGGAAGACTGTAAATAAAAACCAAAATAAAAATGTCTATGAACCAATTAAAAGGATGGCTTCTTAAAAGAGCTTAGAACTTTTTTTTATCTCTCAAGTGAAAGGATTAACAGTCCGCTATGTCTACAGCCTGGTAGCAATTGACCAGGAATCAGCAGACCCAATTCTAGCAAGAGTTAACGTACTTCATAAAGTATTCCATATGGCTGTAGCTAAGTGAACTTGATCACAGGGAAGGCAGGCTGAAGAGAGGAAAATAACCTGACTGGGGGTTGGGTTCTGGGGGGGTCTACCTACCAGGGTGATGTATGTTTTCATGAGTCTGCTTCCAGTTAACGTTGAGTGGAATGGTGTGTCAGTTTGATCTCGGTCTTCTGTTCTTCTATGCAAATGATTTCTGTTGTGAAACAGCTCTGCAGTTCATTTGCATGCAATTTAGTTCATATTTTCTCCCATTCACTGTGCCTCTGATCAACCTTATCATAGTCATAGCACAGCACAATGATAATTACTGTAATAAATACTAATCAAGTTATTTTCGCAACAGTGAGGTTAAATAAGGCACCACAGACATCTGTATAACTCCCTGTTGAACTAACGCCACGACATGTGCTTATACAGGCGTGCACACATGCATGAATACACACATGCAGGTCTTGATTCAAACAAACAGCGAATGTCCCTTTTTGTTCAAAAACAAATATAGAAGAATTATGCTTTGTTGATAGTCACACATTAGTTAGACAGTATGTGTTTGATATTCACTGAACATGTGTAAGACTGTGTTTAGGATGTCTTAAATGATTTACAAGTTAAGTTCAGTTCTTTTAAGATTAAATTGAGACAGTAATCTTATATTAATTGTATTGTTGTTCCTATGATAAAAGCATAATTTCAGTCTAAGTTATCATTACATTGTTACTCTTTTATTAGTAACCAATTAAGGTTAAATATCAGTTCAGGGCATACCTAGGACTGAAACTCTCAGCTTAAACCTGCTGACCACAAATACACTTCTGGAGCCATTATTCTTCCTCTCTCTCTTTCTCTCTCTCAGCCCAGAGTTAAAAACAGGTGTCTAGATGCAAATAATTTAGTAACTACAATCAGGAATGACTAAACAGTTTTTGTTAGGATGAGGCTAAAAGATTCAATGGTTAAATCATATTTTAGACCTTCATTTTAAATAAAAAAGTTTGAGTGTGGATCTTTCCTGACTGTAGTGACTATTCTTGTCCCCACTTCAGCCCATTTCCAGCCTCACTCTTTTCCTGGTAGTGACCCACTGCACATGTGCAGATCACCAGCTTCTCATCACCCACCAGCACTGAGCCTGCAAATAAAAGCTAGGGTCTGGGTGGAGGTGGGGATAGTGAGGGCACATTGCACACACATGTGCCTTTAATGACGGATTTAATAGCAGTGCTTTGGATTGACTGTTAGCCTCACTTAATTTAGCTCCTCTCATTATAATAACATTTGTTAGCTCCATCTGAGCTCAAGAAACTAAATAAACCAAAACTCACATTTTATTCTTATTCAGTTGTGTTGTTAGCATTGTCTCTATTGAAGAATATAATACTTAAAGTTAGATATGACAACTTGGTTGCATTAGCTTGCTCTAGCAATAAACTAAACGTTGTGCAATACATACACTGTGCCCACTTGCTTTGCTTTTGCAATACCCAAAAGCATCACAATGTTAAGGAATATTGTATTAAACAAAGTTATTTGTTCTTTAATGCGAATCTGTATATATTTTTTTTTTTATATACTTATTCTAGACATGATTCCGTGGATGAATAAAGACCAAATCTATGCTTCAATAAACTAACTGAATCAGTGTATTAATTAGTCAATATCACCTGTAGGCCAACATGGTAAGCGCCATACAATATTGTAATTATGCGCCAACATTCTGCAATATAATTTTTCAATATTGCCTTCCTGTAGTCGAGTGGTTTACTGCGAACATGTGTCATCAATTCAGACCAATTAACGCACACACGAATTACTTCTGCGCAAATAATAGGTTTTAAAGACTAAACGAATCACAGCTTTCTTTGGTTAGCAATTAGTGTTTCATCAAGAATGATTGCACAGTAGGCTATTTTCAATTCTGTACTGAAAAAAAGTTATCACCCTCCTCTACCTACAACGCGCATAAGAGTCCAAAATCAACGGTCGCAGATGGTGAGGTTTACCAGCTCCAGCGTATGTTGAAAAAAACACACTTAGATGACGACATATGCTCTAAAGAGACAACAGTAGTATAAATAGCTATTGAAAATGAGTCTCCACTTACACAGTTCTGCAGCTATTAGTTGCAGACTATTGCTTAGACTCCACGAAAAATGGAAACAATTATAAAGGAATAAATTACTGAAATATAATTTGACTGTATGAACAGTAAGCTATTCACTATTTCATATCATTTTAAGTTACTGCAATGCGTGTTTATTTTCTAGCCACCGTAGAAAAGGTGTCTGTGTCTGTGTGTGTGTATGTGTGCGTGAATAGGATCAGTAGGATTCCTTCACAGCATTGCATGAGTTAAGTTTCGAGAGTGGACCAAATGCATTGTGGGCTATTGGATGAATTGTAATGGCGGCGAAAACGAAGGGCTTGAATCTTTTCTTGCTTTTTTGGTTACATTTGTTGCTTGCGCCTTCGTTATTATTTTGCAATGCAGTAAAGCTAGTGTGGGATGAAAATGGATACATATTGTATTGTCCTTGCATGGGTAACGTAGCGACATTTTTGTTTATTGTGACAAGGTATCTTATAGTATACATATTGCGTTTCGCCTTTTAGCATGCTAAAATTGTACTTTTCCCACTTCGTTTTACTCGTGTACGCTGTTGCATATCTAGCTATTTGGCTAATAATTCTTCTAGTTTCTATTTTTCTTTGTCGTAGCTGGTACAGAACAAAAGTCTCTGCGCATCCTCTAGTCAAAGTGTATTTTCTATAACAACATGTTCTGATTATTCCGCTGCCATTTTGCGATTTCCTTTCATTTTTTAGGTCGATTTGGGAACCAGGCAGATCACTTCTTGGGATCATTAGCCTTTGCAAAAATGCTGAATCGAACACTTGCAGTTCCTCCCTGGATCGTTTACCGACATCATGCGCCCCCCTATACAAATGTAAGCATGCCACTATTTGCAGTAACTGCTGTATTACTCTCAGTATTACTGTCTTCGCCTGTTCTCCAGTGTGAAAATTCAGGAATGAAACAAGATTAGCTTCCATCTCTTTTGCATTATTTTTCTGCTCATGGAGCACAACACCGATCTAGTTAATATGCAGGTATCGTTTGCCCACACCCCTTGAGGTGTATAATAGGAGCTTTTTAAGAGATTATATATTAAATAAATACATTCCACCATATGATCCAGACTTAGATTGTCTGCCCTGGCTTTGTATGCATATGTAATACATATGCGCTGCAGTCAATTGGATATCTAATGTAGCCCGCAAATTGTGTGTTTTCCTATACTGCATGTCATGAGGACCCCTGGTCTCTTTGTCTGATTTACTGTAGTATTTTCATACAGAAATCTGAGGAATGTTATTTGGCGAACAGTACTTAAAACACAAAAGATACACATGTCTCAGTTCCATTTTCCCCCCCAATGCAGATGCATGTTCCCTACAGGGAGTTCTTTCAGTTGGAGGCTTTGGCGCAGTACCACCGGGTCGTGAGTCTGGAAGACTTCATGGAACAACTAGCCCACACTCACTGGCCTCAGGGAGTCAGGGTGGCCTACTGCTTTGAGACAGCTGCCCATCGCAGTGCTGACAAGAAGACCTGTCCCATGAAGGTGAGGGGCGTACTGGGGTGTATCTGGAACAGGAGAAACAAGAATCACAATCATTACTGCAGCAACAACTCTGACCTGGTTGAGTGGTGAAGGTCAAATGAGGGCTGTTTATATGCTAGTGATCTATGAGTAAATAGTTGGTTACATTTGATTTATCAATATTTAAATCTTATACATAATGATCTTGGCTGAATGTGAATTGAGACATTTCTCTCCTGCATTGTAGCTCCTTTGAAAAAGGCTTTGCTGAATGGTCTGGCTCTGTGCTGGTATTTTATTAATAGTCAAAACATAAGCGATTGCAGATTATAGATTTTGTGTGCTCATTGCTTTCTTGTTGATATTAACACCTGCATTTCACCCATCTGAACTCTTTCAGCATACTTGGAAAAAAAATTAAAATGCTGTCAATTTTAGTTGGCACCTTGCAACTGCAGTGTGTCACATGCTATCCCAATAACCACCCTCATATCTGATTACTTGCCCTTACAGATTTTTAGTAATGTCAATTGCTCGGTTGTTTTCAGGATGGAAATCCTTTTGGTCCATTTTGGGACCACTTTGGTGTGGAGTTTGACAGGTCTGTGCTTTTTGGGAGCATATCTTTCAGTGCCTACTATCAGCCACACTGGATAAAGAAGTAAGTGTGCTTCATGCGATGAGAAATAACATCCCTCAGCTTATGTGAAAATCTGGTGTCTGTTCTCATTTTGACATTGACTCTGGTTATCAGGTACCCTGTTTATTATAATATCTAATGTTAAATTTATAGACCCTTGGACCATATATGGAGATAAATATTTGAATTCTCTAATTAATTGTAAACAAACTTTGTGTGCACAATTGGCACAACTAACCAAAATTAAAGGTTAAATAGGTAAATAAATACATAAATGGGTAGGCAATTGCAGGTCACTAGGCATATACATGTCACACCTGCTAATGCTAATGTTCTAGACCTGAGTATACCACTGTGCATAGCATGATTAAAATCATATTGTACTTAAGACTGAATTAGTGTATCACATATTGGGATTGCAGGTATGTCATTCACCCAGTTAAGACTTGGCAGGAGATGCTCCATACCTATACAGTACAAAGAGTTTGGCTCTTTTCAGGGTTTCCTACAGAAATAACCACAGTGACCAAGAATATTCATTTCTCTACCTTTTGACATCTTGGAAATATGCTATATTAAGATACAACTTATGTCCACGCAAAGCACCAAACTTTGGTTACTTTGCATCTTCCTCCTCTTTCTTTTCCCTCCGATTTTGTCATCACAAATGCTCTAGTTCCACAATCAATAATTTGTCATAATCAATAATCTGATCAATGCAGTTCAATCAAAGTAGCCAGTTGCAGGGTGCTCTGCTATACAGGAAAAATTGACATATAAGGAAGTGCACATGATGTTATTTCAGCCAGTGGAATACATTTTTATCAACTTTGTGGTCGCCATCTTTGTTTTGTGTAGAAGCTTGCTTGCTTGCTAGCTAATAATTGCCAAAAACCTCCTCCCTCTGCCCTTAGGTTTCCCCCCTCAGAGCACCCTGTCCTGGCTCTTCCAGGGGCCCCAGCCCAGTTTCCTGTGCTGGAGGAGCATGTTGGCCTGCAGCAGTACGTGGTGTGGGCAGAAGGGATAGTGCAGCAGGGGGAGCAGCACATCCAGGATCTATTGATCAGGCCCTACTTGGGCATCCACCTGAGGATCGGTTCTGACTGGGTGAGCCCTGAAAGTATGAGGTGTATTGAAAAGAACGTCAGTTAGGCCGACTGGGGAAAGGAGGGCTTGGTTTTTACAGAATGTTTCACAGCAGTTACTAAGATATCCACTTAGTCTGTTGGTGTAATACTTGCTGAAGTTGGAAAGAACATTGCTCAGCCAACCAAAATGGAGCACAGCTCCAAATGCTCCAGTAGTAAAGAGTTGATGAGAGATTGCCTGGGGCTTCTTAAAAATTGATTTCTAATTTGCACCTAGAGGTTGGGCATGTCCGAGTCTTGGGGAAAAAGTTGTTCAAGCGTGGCATTGTAAAAGCTCTGTTGTTATTGGGGAAACTGGGCCCTGCACATTGTGATGGAAGGATGATGGAATGGAAGGCATTCTGACAATGGAAAAAATGTGTGCTTATCTTATTTTGGCATATATTATATATACTTCTTATTTTTTAAGATTATTATTCTTATGTTTTCTTCTCACACCTTGGCTCTGATTTCTGTTTTCTGTTTGAAGTTGTTAATTCAGTGAAAAATAAGCTATATGTATGATGTATTTTCAGCAAAAAAGTGTATGCTTTCTTTTTCTCTTGCTTGGTAGTTCTGGTCCTGTTTTCTGAAATGCCTGCTTACCTTCTCCTATCAGCAAAACGCGTGTAAGCTGCTGCAGAATGGGGAGACGGGGCCTCACTTCATGGCATCTCCCCAGTGCGTGGGTTACAACCGTCAGAACGCCCTGCCCCTCACAATGACAATGTGCCTGCCAGATCTGGCGGAGATCCGCCGCGCGGTTAAGCTCTGGGTCAAGAAGACCAAAGCCCGCTCTGTCTACATCGCCACCGATTCTCAGTCCCACAGTGGTGAAATCCAGAAGCTCTTCAATGGCAATGTGAGCTGTCTCTCTTCATTAGCATTTTAGAATATTAAATACAGTATTCTGTATTTTTAAATTCAAAAAGTCTAGATAACTTTGGTCATGTTGTTTAGTTTATAGTTTTTTAGCCGTCTTGTTGCTAAAACACCCTTGGTATTTTAGCTAATTTAATTCACCCTATTTCTATTTTAGCATTCAGTGAGAATGCAGCGTGTTCATGGAAGTATATTAATGGCTTACTTCAACTTAAATGGCTGCAGACTGCTGTTTTTCTCCTATGACATTCTTGGGTATGATCAGATGTCAGGGAATTGAGAGCATGTCGTTTAGGTTGCAGCCATATGAAGTAAGGTGTAATTCTTGCTCAACATTTAGACTATGAATACTGTCAAACTGAGTGCCCTTGTCTTTTCTCGTCTGCACAGGTGAAAGTAGTTAGCCTACAGCCAGATACAGCGCAAGTTGACCTGTACATTCTGGGCCAATCGGACCATTTCATTGGGAACTGTGCTTCCTCCTTTTCCGCTTTCGTGAAGAGAGAACGCGATGTCCGTGGCCGACCCTCGTCATTCTTTGGCATGGACTACCCTGGGAAGAAGAAGGATGAACTTTAAAAGATCTCGTTATGGAGGTCTGAGTTTTAACAGCCGTTGAGGAAAGATGCTGGTCAGTTTGTTTACTGAGACTGAAGTACCTGTAGACTGGATAAAAGAATAGCACTTGTAGACAGGTAGTTTTTTGGCGTTTTATAATGAAAGCACAGGAATATTTTCAAGGTAATTTGGATGCCTGGTGTACTCATCCTTTAAAAGGACAGTCTGTATTACATTATTATTATGAAAGCTCAAAACTAGTGTGCAGAAACATTTTACAGTTTGAGTGTAGATATGCAGCCTGTATGCTTACGCAAACCAGCTGGAATCAAGGGGTTTCTAATTTCCACAATACAGTCTTTGCTATATATATTGCAATTTGCATACCAGTCAAGGTGAAGGGAGCTCAGGTCGCTTCATTAAGTCCCACTGCCCCTGTATAATGTTGCCTGATCTCATGTGCTGTGACTTTTAGAAGGGCCACCCTTCATGTGTATGATATACAGTAAAGGGAACATGGGTGGGGTGGGGTCATAGGGGGGAGCAGGACCCTTCTTTTTTCCAGGAGCTGGAAACTGACACACGTTCATGCGCAGTAACTGATCCTGGCAGATACTAATTATAGGGGTGGTCCTGTCAGTCTTGCTTGCCTGTAACTGGCTGGCTAATGGTGTTTGGTGAAGAATTACTTAACTGGTTAGTCACTGGAGCTCTTCAGCAGGATGAGCTTTTTTCAAGCCCTTTGCCATACTTGCAGGCCAAACATCAAATGACATAAGCTTAAAACCAAAGTGGCTAAACTCTGTGCAACCCTTTTTATGCTGATAATTTCTTTGTCTTTATCTGGATAATGTGGGGGAAAACATTTGCCCTTTTTTGTAATCCAGTTATGATTTCAACCTGGAAAAGGATGGAGATGCTGAGCCCCCTCTTTTGGCTACTGCTTGCATAATGCATATCCAGAGAATAAGACCCAAGACCAAGCTATGTAACTGAAATACATCTGCACTCATGTCTGCTCTAGTTTTAATTGAACCTGTTTCTTCATTATCAAGGAAATTCTTGGGTTTAACAGGCAAAATGCTTCTCGCCATTTTACATAAGTGCAGTTGGGATATAATACCTGGGGCCACAGTAAACATACTCCACTAATTTTGGCCACTGAGCCACTTTTCCCCTCTGATTTACATCGTTGAATAATATTCTGCAACATTTTGCTGGTTTGACTTGCCTCTAATGTATAGGGCTACAACATGCTTTGCTCAGGTTAACAAATGTATTGTGATATAAAGTTGTAAAGACAAGATCGTTGATATCGTGGGCTTGAAGTGGGGGGTGTTTGATTCAAATATTGAATGACATGTCAATGGAACCACAGAGGTGGTTTGTTAATAAACCAAACCCATGGTTGAACATAAGATTTGAGTAAAAACACATTTACATTAATTTTCCTCAGTGCCCTTTGCTTTGTTTTGTGTATTTGTGCGATACCCTACAAATACTACAGTTCAGTGGTGCAATTTACTGAGTGATCTCAAAAGCTCCGTCTGCTTGGTATGTTGAGTTATAACCAAAGTTTAACAAGCTCCAGGTATGTGATTTTTTTCCGTTGGTCTAATATAATTTTTAATATGATGATCATAATCAGGGACCAATCTAAAGTGTTGTCCCCCTTGATACTTGTGTGCATTGTTTCAGACTGTTTTGATGTGTACTCTGACATTTTTGGGTGTTTTCTAGTAATTGTAAAGCAGTATTAATTGTTCATTGTGCTGTTTACATATCATTCCCTTCCACTGCCTGATGCTTTAATGTACCTATTTATATATGGTATATTTTTGACATTATTTGGTGAAATTATAATTGATCGATTACTGCATGTCAGGGTGCCCAGCAAGGGTTGATCCGTTTTAGTATTTTGTGCCAATTTATGTTCTTAATTATTAAATCAGTCATATCTTGATCTGACATTTGTATAAGCACCGACTACAACCTCAAGACTCCTGATGAATCATAAATATTCTACTGTGCTCAAGTACAGTAGTGCACCAGTGTAGTAATTTATGGAACTGTCATAAAACTAAAACTAAGGTAATTGGTTGGAACAAAATCCAAAACGTGGAACTGAGTTGTGCACCCCTGCTGTATATAAGTTATATATATGTGCACCTAGTTTGCGGTCAGAACCAAATCATTTTGAATACTAGAAATAAAAGTTACACTTTTAATAAAATTACTCCTTCCATCGTACCCAACTAATTTATTAATACATTAATGCATAATACATGTACGTGCACATTTTATTTTTAATAGTGCTTGAATGAATCTGCACGGATTAAGTGACGCGCACCGTAGCAGTTTATGCTCTCTGCTATTCGCTCCTGGCTCTGCTGTTCAATGTTGACTCTCCAGAATGATTTAGCTGGCCCCAGCTCGCCTGTCTATTCCATCCGGGATACAGTAACTACAGCAGGGATGAAGCTCGGTGTAGTAATGGCTGACGACGGAGCCGGGCAGTCTGGTGCTGATAGAACCTAGCTAGATATGTCTTATTCAGGTAAGTGTATTATTCACAAGTATTTTTCAGATTTCATGGTACGATATTCCATTATTCTTATTCACTGTGCTGTGTGGTTTTAGAGATTCAGACAACGGATGCAAATGAGCTTGCACTAGCTAGTTAGCCAGCTACCTTGTTAGCTAGCACTAGACACCTAGCTAGCTAACGTTGTTCACCCAAATTCCATCTTGAAAGGATTTGTTTTTGCCGTTGCTAGGCCGCCCATACAAGGTTACAGAGAAATAGAGACTGTCCAGATTGTTTATATCACCTAACTGCTTCTCTTTGATTCTTTGTAAACCAGCCTTTAAAAACTATTAGTTTGTAGCGAGTTACTGTTCTACTCCTAAAGTTAGTTACCCACAGTTTGTTTAATGTTTAATAAAACAATTTAGCTGAAGGTTGCAAGCTAAATGACAATCGTGGCCACATAGGCTAGCTAGATGAATAGCAGATAGATTTGCTAGCCAGCGTTGAATCGGAAATAGCTCCTACCACCAAAAATTAATTGGGCAAACATTGGCGTTGATTGAAAACCCGAGTGCAATAAATGCTAGCCATTTCGATAATTTTTGCTTGATATGATCGCGAGCCAACTTCGCTACTCTATTACTCGGTTGCTAATAAGCTATTTCCAGCTATCAAACTTGCTATATTGTTAACGTTAGCTGGTTGCATTTCAAAAACTTATGTTTATTGTGTGTTTAACGTTACCGTGTGTCAATAACGGTTGCTATGTCTAACGTTGACAAACAAACGTTAAGTGGCTAAACTTAGCTGGATGTGCACATAGCGATTGTTCGTTAGCTTTCCAGCTCGTGATAAATTTAACAAGTTTTGTGTGAGGTTATGTTTGCTACTCTTTCCCATACAAGGAATAGCTGTGCTAAACGTTGACGAAGCTCGATTACTGCTGGTCTATAGCATAGCACAGAAATTTCTCAGTGTGCAGAAAGGTGCACTAACTTGATAATTACCCGGAGATGACTAACCCTCCGTGAGCAATATGCTTACCTACGTGACAATCCACTTATTCTAAACGACAACGATTCAGTTTGATTAGACGCTGTTTAATCAGTTTTGAAGCAGTCGTGGACGTTTAAAAATTTAGCTCCCAGTTATCAGCTGACAGGGAGGTAGCTAACAACTTGATCAAGACCAGACTAGCTAGTTGGATACCGTTCGGTATGATGTTGCCAACAAGCGAATGGAGATTTCATTCTGGCATAAGATCACACGTGTGATTGGAATTTCCTTACATGAACATTGTAATGATGATGTAACAATCACTGCTGGTAATTCAAAGCAATGGAGCTCGAGGACACTGACTTAGAATTTTGAAAACAACATTTCGATAAACCTAATTTTCAAAGGATTAAATTCACGACGTTAGTGATGCTGTTGCAGATGGCTAGTTCGTTCCACCGCCTGGTTGAAAGCGCTAGTTAATGCTGATAAATTTGGTTTAACGTAAGTCAGATTAGTATACTGGTTGGTTAAATAATTAGCTGGCTCAGACTTTGCTTTACAGCATTTCAGCGTGGCAGTGTATGCGTTCATATTTGGTCCTCTTTGTCTTGCTTTAGGCTCAGGAAGGCTAACATACTGTTAAATGCATTGACTCTGTTTCAGAATGGCACCTGTCATTGTTACAATTGAATTTCAGTAACAACATGTAAGTAATTCAATTATTTGTATGTTTCTTTTTAGGCTTTGATGGGAATACAACAGTGTGAATATAAGCAGCACATAAAACAGAGCTAAGCAGTGTATAACACTCACAATGTCTAAAAGCAAGAGCTCAGAGTCTGTGAAAGTGGTTGTGCGCTGCAGACCTATGAATGAAAAAGAGAAGGCGGCTAACTTTGGGAGAGTAGTGTCTGTGGATGTGAAGCTGGGACAGGTGGCTGTGAAGAACCCTCGGGGTACAGCCCATGAGCACCCTAAGGTGTTCACCTTTGACTCGGTTTATGACTCAAACTCAAAGCAGGTAGATCTTTACGATGAAACCTTCAGGCCACTGGTGGATTCTGTCTTGCTGGGGTTCAATGGCACCATTTTCGCATACGGTCAGACGGGCACTGGAAAGACCTACACCATGGAAGGTGTGCGCAATGATCCGGAGAGGAGAGGCGTAATCCCCAACTCCTTTGAGCATATTTTCACGCACATATCTCGCTCTCAGAACCAGCAATACCTGGTGAGAGCATCGTACTTGGAGATCTACCAGGAAGAGATCAGAGACCTTCTCTCCAAGGATCAGGCCAGGCGGCTGGAGTTGAAGGAAAGGCCTGACACTGGCGTGTATGTCAAGGATCTGTCCTCCTTTGTCACCAAGAGTGTAAAGGAGATTGAGCATGTCATGAATGTTGGGAACCAGAACCGGTCGGTCGGATCAACAAACATGAATGAGCACAGCTCCCGCTCCCATGCCATTTTCGTCATCACCATTGAGTGCAGTGAGCTGGGCCTGGATGGGGAGAACCACATACGGGTAGGCAAGCTTAACCTGGTTGACCTGGCAGGTAGCGAAAGACAGTCTAAAACTGGGGCCCAGGGGGAACGTCTGAAGGAGGCCACCAAAATTAACCTGTCCCTCTCTGCTCTTGGCAATGTCATCTCTGCACTCGTGGATGGAAAGAGCACCCATATCCCCTACCGAGACTCAAAGCTTACTCGACTCCTGCAGGACTCCTTAGGTGGCAATGCCAGGACTGTAATGGTGGCCAACATAGGCCCTGCCTCATATAATGTGGAGGAGACGCTGACTACCCTGCGTTATTCAAACCGAGCAAAAAACATCAAGAACAAGCCCCGTGTCAATGAGGACCCCAAGGATGCTCTCCTGCGGGAGTTCCAAGAGGAGATTGCCCGCCTAAAGGAGCAGCTCGAGAAACGCTCAGGAAAGAGGAGTCAAAGTAAGGGGAGAAAACGGAGGCCCGGGGAAAGTGGGGACGAGCTGGCGGAGGGAGACGAGGATGGCGAAGAGGAAGGTGATGGCGATGAACAGGCAGAGGGAGATGAGAAGGAGGATGCGGATTATTGGCGGGAGCAGCAGGAAAAGCTGGAGAAGGAGAGGAAGGCCATCATGGAGGATCACAGCCTGGTGGCAGAGGAGAAACTGAAGCTGCTGAGGGAGAAGGAGAAGAAGATGGATGACCTCAAGAGGGAACGGGAGGCTGGGGAAATGCTGGCTGCCAAAGTCAAGGTAAAGCAGTTGCTTACAGGTATCATCTTATCATATTTGCAATATTTGCTGGTTATATATTACTTAATTTTCTTTAGGTAGTCACCTCTGATGAAGTGACAGTGCTCATTGTCCACATCATTCTTGTACTTCAGATTCCTATTGTGATGTTTGATATGTTCACTGAGTGTTTACTGTATGCATGAATCTCAGTACTTTGTCTTCCTCTTCCTTCTTTTTATGCACTAGGCCATGGAGAGCAAGCTTCTCGTTGGAGGAAAAAACATTGTCGATCACACCAATGAACAGCAGAAGATACTGGAACAGAAACGACAGGAAATTGCTGAACAGGTATGATGGAATAAAGAAAAACTTGACAGGGAAAAAATGGATACTGTGTGACCTATGGACATGTCCATTTTCATCATTCAGTGTTGGATAATAGGACAGTTTAAAGGGGGGACATGGCTGTAGGTGTGGATTGTCTGAGAACAGAAAAAAATATTTGAGAACATATGTCTGTCTGTTAGTTCATATATCCTTTATGCTTCTTAATCTTAACTACAAAGGGAGGTGTATATTAGTATTCACCAGCTGATGACCTTTTTCCACCCTCCCATCTTCTCCACCTTCGCCATGCCTGCACAGAAACGCAGGGAGCGGGAGATGCAGCAGCAGATGGAGTCCCGGGACGAGGAGACACTGGAGCTGAAGGAGACTTATAGCTCCCTCCAGCAGGAAGTGGACATTAAAACCAAAAAACTGAAAAAGGTGTGTGTGCTTACATGATTGAGCTTGCGAGTGATCATGTTGCGGTCAGGATGCTACTCATTAACTCCTCCTTTTATTCCCCTTTTCTCCTGCCCTCCAGCTGTTTGCTAAACTGCAGGCTGTGAAAGCAGAGATCCACGATGTCCAGGAGATGCACATCAAGGAGAGGCAGGAGCTGGAGCAGACGCAGAACGAGCTGACCCGGGAACTTAAACTGAAGTACAAAGCCATCCCCCCCCACCCCCCATGCCCCGTTCATTATTCTTTAGAGTCGTATAGACTGTGACTGCTCTGTCCTTGCTCAGCCTGACATAATCATAATGCATGTCTGAAGCTTTGCTGTGTTTCGTCAGCACTGACTGGATTCAGTCAGGATTTATTGTATTAAATTGTCCTTGCCCACCCCATTAAAATCCAGCATTGGTATGTAATGCCATTGTTTGTATTGTAGGCACCTTATCATTGAGAACTTCATTCCATTGGAGGAGAAAAACAAAATAATGAATCGAACATTCTTGGATGAGGAGGATGACCACTGGAAGCTACGACCCATTACCCGCCTTGAGGAGTAAGGATCGAGTCCGCTTCCTGTGCCCATTGTGTTGGCTTTAGGTTAGCTCAGAAGAAAGCTTGCTTTATTTATATATGTATATATGTATGTATGTATGTAGATGGAGTGTGTAAAAAAAAAAAAAAAAAAAATTATATATATATATATATATGTGGTCAACTCCTGTTGCTAGGTTCTTTTCCGACAGGCGGACTCCAGTGAACTAGCTGGTCACTTACTGGCGGCAAGCCATGGCATTCTAGTGGGAGAAAAAATGTTTATTGTATTAGCAGCAGAAGAAGAAAAAAGGAAGACATCAGTTTATCATGCTCTTCATCTGATGGCGTGCTAGCCAACTATAGGTCCCTGATTAGCTTGCTAGTGTGAATGGCAAGCTTGCTTGCTAGCTGGGTGACTAGCTAGCCAGCTAGTTAAATAACAAGCGCTAAATCATTTCATGCCAGCAACTCCCATTTTTGAATCTTTTGCCAGCAAATCGGCAGGTCAGGAAAGCAAGTCTGGTAAGAATTTTAGATGGTTGAGTCAAAATTTTAAGATTGCAATGATAGAGTAAAGACTTTTGTTTCAACTTACTATTGCTAATATCCCTATTCCCTTCCAATCAATAGCTGCAGGCAGTTTTCAGGTAGAGAACAGCATTCATTTCAGAAGAGAGAAAGAGTAGGATCAGACAGACAGACAGTTACTGCATATCCAGAGAGTGCATTCTACTGGTGGGGTTTTCTGAGAGCCTGTACGACAGCCATCTTCAGCTCCTGCTTGTTGTTGTGGGCTAGTTACCTCAAGTTTTCTCTTCAGCAAATTACATTCAAGTTCAGTTAGGTGAATGACGTAGCCAGTCAATAATTTTTTGTGTTTATGGCTTTGAAAAACTCCTTTGTTGCTTTAGCAGTATGTTTGGGATCATTGTCTTGCTGTGGAATGAAGCACCGCCAATGAGTTTGGAGGCATTTGGTTGAACTTGAGCAGATGAGATGCTTCTGTATACTTCAGAATTCATTCTGCTGTTACTACCAGCAGTCACATCATCAATGAAGACAAGTGAACTAGTATCTTGGACAGTTCGTTTTGGCCTCCACGCTTTGCTCTTGCCATCACCCTGATACAAGTGAATCTTGGCCTCTTCTGTCCACCAGACCTTGTTCCAGCTCTTTTGGGTAATTTGTTGCACTGGCCATCCTGTTTTTGTGGCTAAATGGTTTGCATCTTGCAGTGTAGCCTCAAGCCTTTGTAATTGCTGAGCTCATGACTGCTTTCTTTATTCTTAATAATGTTCCAAATAGTTGATTTTGGTAAACCTTGGGTTTGGACTGTGTCTCTTGACTGTGTTTTCTAAATTCTCAGCCTAATAATGGCTTTCTTGACTTCAATGGCACAACTCTGGTTCTCACATTGACACCAATAACACTCCAAAGGCAATCGAAAGACTAGAATCAAGGATAGATACTGAAAGCATCCATAGTCAATCAGATCTGACCTATCTGTTCCCATATCTTTTCCCATTCTCTTTTTTCAGTGACCAGCAGATGATGACTCGGCCTGTGTCTGCTATAGGCTACAAGCGGCCCCTGAGCCAGCATGCCCGTTCAAACATGATGATGCGACCGGATGTGAGATACAGGGTATGCCTTCACCAGCCCCAATTAACATTAGCCGTGGTACTCTGGTCATCTTTTCCCTCTGTTTAGAAGAGATACACTGAACTGTTACAGTTCTTCATGTAGTACCTATCTTTTCCTCCATCTTTGCTGCTGTCCTTGAGCTACTGTCCTCCCTGGTTGGATTTAATCGTGTCTCACTCATAATGCTGTCTATAGAGCTGTTAAAGTCCCTCTCCTGTCTCATTTCTCCAGGCTGAGAACATCCTACTCCTGGAACTGGACCTGCCTACAAGGACTACCAAGGAGTATGAGGAGCCCGTCATTGCGCCCAAAGTAGCCGCGGCGTTGGAAGACGCCCTGCGAGATGAGGACGAGATCCAGGTGGACGCCTCTAACTTCCACAGTAGCCTCCCCATCCCCCCAGGTGCCATTGTCGGCACCACCAAAAAGCCAAAGTCCAGGTGAGATGCCCAGCAGCAGTACCTACTTCACTGTAAAACGCAATAAGTTCAGCTTATTCAAAAGATGGGAGGAAACCCGCTGCCTTTATTTGAGTAAAGCCACTCAAAATATTTCATTTTACGAAGTATGAATTGCAATTTAATTTCATGAAGGTTAATGAAGTTAGCCTAACACAAATCAAAGTTTCTAAGATAGTTAGGTTAATGCAGAACTGAGAAAGCAGCCTAGAAATACACTAGACTGCTCATAGGCTCGTTGTTTCTGCTTTCAGTTCATACTTTCATTTGTCTGTCTCTAGAGTGAGCTAATGGTATCGCTGGTAGAATTCATTCAGCACGCAGTTTTTTATTTTTTATTTTTACCTCAACCCAGTGGCCGGCCTAAGACTGGAAAAAAGGTGAGCACCCCAACCTCTGCAACAAGCCCTTCCAGCTCAGGACACCCCCTCTACCCACAGTCCCGTGGGCTTGTCCCCAAGTGAAGCCCTGGCCCTCTGGTCTCTGGACGAGTCGGTGGAAGGTGTGCTGGACAGCGTGGGAGAAGACGTGCTGGTATGCGCACTACAATTTAGTGAACAGTGCAGCCGACTCTCACAGTGTAAGAGGAACCTCCAGCTTTTCATCTTGTGGCCATTACTTATTTTACCTCCTAAACATGTTTCCATGGACCACAGTGACTAAATACAACTGACATTAAATATGGCTAATATTCTGGTTTAAAAAAACAACTCCCAAAACTGCATTTACAGTTGTTCTCTCTCCTAATTGGTGTCACAGACAACGTAGACCAAGTGTCTTGTCTGCTGTTCTGCAATTCGGATGTCATCTGCTCTCCTGCACTGTCTGCTTTTATACCATCTGAATCTTAATTTTGCCATTCTGTGTTCTTATTCGCAAAGAACGGAACATGGTCTTGTCCCCAGTAAACAGACAGCACCCTGAATTTGTCCATCTTCATCCCCTGAGGTTCTTTGAAGTATGCTGAAGTAATTTTCTCTTGATGAGGAAAGTGGCAGCATTCAGGGCAGGAGCTGCTTTATTATACATGGTAGCCCCGCACAGATATATATATATATATATATATATGTAGATATGTGGCTCTGCATTCTGTTTTTATGTGGGTTTCAAGTTATTTTTCCATTTGAGGAAAAGGAGTATGTGTGCTTGCATGGGGGTTTCCATTCAACTCCTTCAAATCTGAATTCCAGTTTCTTTTGTTCTCAACACGAGTCAAACTGTCATGAGAAATCGTAGGGTGAACGTTCATCTGTGTGGTGAACTGCAGAGCACCCTTTGTATAGGTGTGTTTTACCACCCAAAACTGTAGATTCAGGAGAACTAGAGCACTTTCTGGGCAGTTGTGGGTCAGAATAACTCCACTGCGTACATCCAGACTTATGGTTGCCTTAGACTCATCCCTGGCCCTCAGGTCACCATGCAGTAAGCTTGGTAATGTCAGGAGGTCACAATGGAAAGAAACGGGAGGAAATAGTTAAGGCTACAGTTTTATCACTGGAATCATGGATCCTACATATTTGAGATGCCTGTGAAACCTTGAAATTGTGAACGAAAGCAAAACGTGACAAAACGATAAAAATAAACACAGCTTGCTTCATTGCGTATGCATAAAGTAAAAAAATCTTTGCTGCTACAATTGAATTATGAAACATAGCCGAATTGCAGCTCACCAAACTAGGTTGGCTACTGATTGTACATGCCCTATCAGCCGTGGTTCCTCTTCTGCCTATGGCTGTACTTCCAAGGGAATCATCTGCTATATGCGTCCACTCCTTGTGAATCCCCAGCTCACTTCAGTTAAAAATCTGCACCTGTTGTCAGCTCTGTTTAACAGCTGATCAGCTTGCTATAATCATGTGGGGGGAGAGAGAGAAACAAAAAAGATCAAAAACATATCGTCTCTAAATGGCAACACTACACCATTTATGCTGTCAATAAACTTGTGCATCCAAAAATTTGCCCTCATTTAAGTGTCCATTATATTACGCTGTCTCTGAAAGTGACTCTCAAAGTATTACACATTCGAATTACCACTTATTTTTTTCTTGTATCGTCGTTGCATCAAGTATATCGTAATAATAACAATAATGCTGGAATAGCTGATTGCATGGCTCCCAAGATATTTTAAAGTGAAGGAAGGGTGATTTGCCTCAGCATCAGTTTGTGGCACCCATAGTCTGTATTGGCATGGCTTATTACATCTTACATTTTTGGATTATTGCATTTCCTGACAAAAAGATTATTTGTGAAATCATAAATCTTGGTTATTTATAGTTTTTTTTTAAACAGATGAAATAACCTGGTTTCTCAAGGCACGCAAATGAGTTACCACACAGAAAACAAATGAACAACGCACACATTTAGCTGATCCTACCCTGACACGGGACCAACAGTCAGGTGGCTGATTGACGTCTGATTTTGGCTTTGTGCTTTCACTGTGATGTGACAATGTCATCCAACACTCCCCACAACTGGCTGTTGTGGCTTGCCTGTGTTAAAGAGACCCCCTAAACATGAAAAATGGATTAGTTTAGATTTATTTTATAATTTCATTTTTTATTTAGATTTTTTTGCCTGGGGGTTGGTTCTTGGATATGTATAAAGCCCAGTTGACTCGTGCATTTTTGTAATGCTGCCTCTAAACCTTCTTACCCTCTAGGGTAGTGCCACTGCTTGCTGCTACTATACGTTAATATTCCTCCAGTAAGGTACAGTGTAAATGTTTATAAGAAGTTACCAATAGATTATCCTGAATTAATTTTACCGTTGTATTAAAACAATGGATAAAAAAAGAAATAAAAATAAAATTCTAGAAAACACTTGAAATTTTAAGTCTTAACTCCTCCCCAAGTTTATCTTTTATATATCTACTTTTTTATTGTAGTTTTCTCTTGGAATAGAATTTATTTGGAATTTATATAATTTAAAGTTATGTAAAATTATTTTGTGTATATTTTGAATTTCAGAAATATTTTATAAATGCTCGCAATATGAAACATTGTCTTTTTATTTCACATAGCTTTACTTTAAAAAGTGTACCAGATATTTTAGGATGGTACTCAAATGCTTGAACTGACTGTTGTATGATATTGTCCTTGAGCTGCCCTAACAAGGAAGGTTGTGAATGAACACTTCCAACAGTTAGATTGGATCAGTACTGTGTGTGTGTATGTGCGTGTGTGTGTGTGTGTGCACTTGGTGGCAAAATGTTGTTCAAAATATATGGAGAAATCCCCCCCACAGCATGATTATTTAGCAACAATAATATAATTAACTGGTAAATAAATGTTTAACTTGTGTTAAATGATGAACCCTGGCCTATGATGAACAATGCTATGGCATGATTACACAAGTTCATGAAACAATATAAATGAGTAACCATGTTAAACTAGTATATTTTCAAATGCTACTGTAACACTTTGTCCTGGCTTGTTATATCCACTGAACATACAGTCTGTGGTTGTGCGTGTGAGTGACAGGGAGGAGGCAGAGTGAGATTATCCACAATGATTCTGTCACCGTGTATGAAATGTCTGTCTTTTTACCTTTTTTCTGAATTAAAGAAAAATTTCAAAGAATGACGTTAATGAAGGTTACTAAGACAAATAATGGGCTTTAAAATGTTGTTAGTAAAAGGTGTATTATTTGTTCACGTTTGAGGTAGATATTGTACAGTCCTGCAGCTGAACACTGATGGATTCAAAATGAACCTAAATGGGATACACTTGCCCTGAACAAGGCTGTGTGCAAATCAAAAAGTATAAACAACACACCTGACTGTGAAATTGAGTCAATATTATTAATGATTTCAACTGCTGGAGCTAGTGTGTTCTGGACAAAAAACCAGGCAAGTTCTCTCAGATTACAAAGGATTTTATTTTCAAGTTGAGGTGTCCACTGAAATACATCATTTTTTATTTTGTCCAGGGGTTACACTCATAAAGATTCAAACTAGTTTCCACCCACAAATATTTTGAAACTTGCACAGTGTATGTGCAAAGCTATCATCTGGATACAACAGCAGATGAAGTATTGTGTTGAATACATATTTTACAACTAAGCACCAATTGCTATTGCAACCACTGGTATGCAGTGATAAGCTGCATACAATTTATGAGGCATTGCTGCATTCATGTAGTGCAATATAATCTGTGGCAGGCAGGTGGCAGTAATGTACATAAAGTTTGTCAATGTGAAATATGTTCAGTGGCACACGCCTGACAGTTCATTGAAAGGAGGTGTTTTCTTGTGAAGCTGAGCTTATTTTTGGGTCATGTCGTGACACTATACATTATTTTCCCCCGTCGTTTGTGTTGATTTGCTTGTATTCCAAGAAGTTAACTAGCTTGGAATCTCTGCCTGTATTAAATACCCAGACCTCGGAGTAACACAAATTTTGTGTGTAACCCAAAGACGCATACATTTTATTTTAAATTCCAGCTGCCTTGTAATGCATAATCTTTATTGTTTTAAAGATATCCTGGGATGGTTCAGAGTCTCAAGAAAAGCATTATTTCACTGTAATTGTGCAAGTGCTGAAATGGGTTGTGGAAAGGACAAGCAGAGCAGATCCGTAGTTAGCTACATTAGAGGATATGGGTGCACACCAGAAACACAAAACAGATTTTACTCCAAGGATATAGTACAAAGATGGCACGCAATTTCAAAGTAATGTTCTAAGAAGCTAGTGCTAAAAACAAATATACCATTTCTTTCTCTAGGGGATTCAGAAACGTAGTCAAGATTTGAGTATTGCAGTATTTTTTGAGATGTGACAATCTAGTTATAAACCATCACCCTTGAAAAAAGTCAAAATGTACATTATATGTGCATGATTTTAAGTAATGTGACTTCCATAATGAAAGTAAAATCACTATGGAAATACTTGCATCAACAGGGAGGCAAGATGGTATTCCTTGAGTATTCTAGATTTGGTTTAACTGATGTTTCATTAATCAAAATTCTCCCAGTAATGGTGGATACCAAGATGGGAAAATACTATGCTATGTTGGTAAAACGGAAGACCTAGTTAGAATTTTTGTAAAAATGTAACCTGTAAAATATCTCCCAAAATAGTACTTAAACTATATCAATTTCATGGGCTTTAATTTGACATCAAGATATACTTTCTTTACCTCTTGTACAGTGGAGGTGTTCACCTAGCAGTTCTTTAACTGTTGTAAGGTGAGAAGCCAAAAGGAACTGTGTACTTGCCCATCTGATTCCATTCATTGCCATGAAAGATGTGGCTGGTGTAATACCAAAGGCCGCACAGATTTAACCTCAGAGGGTAACCTCTTGATACCCCTATCTCATGCAAGTAATCTAAATGTCTGTGCATCTGTATGAACTGCCAAGCCTATTCACAGCTTTGAGCAACATTATGGCCCACCTGTCAGTGCCATCCAAATTGAAGAGATGCAACTGAAAGATTCATCAGGGAAGCTGTTTCAAATGGCATTTTGCAGGTAAAAGGGGCTTCATGTGATTTATGTGCCACATGCTACATCAACTGGTACCAAATTAACCATGCACACCAGGGGCCTCATTTATAGAACGGTCTTACAATCAATTTTGATCTTACGTATGACGTACGCAGAAGATCATGTATAAGTAATTATTTATAAAACCTTACTTTGACGTGGAAATGATCTTATCTCTACGCAAATTCTAGACTTGACGTAAGTGATTTTCCTGCTGGTTATGTAGGGGTATTGCAGTTTGGGATGCATATGCGTCCAAGCCTGTGGTGAACTTTGCATTAGCTTTATGTACAATTTGATAGGAATTATCAATTAAAGGTGTGAGGAATTAATTGCCAGACGCAAGGTGTTTTGAATTAAAAACAGGATGTGATGTTCTATAAATAGTGTGTCAAATTAGAAAAAAGTAACCATGGCGGTTCTTGCGTTTCTGGAAGACATTGAAAACCGTGCTTTTAGAAGGGAGTTTTCAGAGACCGGAATGACTTTTTTGCGCATGATGATCTTCCAAAAAGTTTGCTTTTCTCTTTCGGTCCATGGTTATTCCTGACTAAACCCTCATTTGTGCTAGCAAAAATCGCTGATTGAACGTTCAGGTGCCGTCAATTTTAAGTTAATTTGAGATTTATAGATCACATATGCGTAAGTTACAAATGGGCTTCTTAGAACCTGCGTAAGCAAGGTTTTTTATGCTCAGTATCTTTTATGACTCGAACGTAAGCACACCGTCGAAAAAGGATCTTAAGACGAAGTTCAAGTATAAATCTAAGAACATTTTTTATAAATGAGGCCCCTGAGAATGTTTTATTTTAAGGTAGTCAAGGTGCATGTTGCATGCATGTTGTCATGGCTACTGTTGCTGATGACCAAAGGAATAGCACTTGTGCAATTTTCCTAATTGTAATTATAACCCATGCATTATGGGTGGAAATATCACACTGATCAGTGGGATATATAATCTTGCTGATCTCAGCTGGTGTGCAGTGAATGCCTGTAGTAAATTTTAAGCAGTCCAGTGCCAATTACGGCACATTTTCTTTTCACTGAGACAAAAAACTTAAGCCAAACCATGAACTACTCTAGTGCACTAAATTTCAACGGTTTGGGTTTTAGTTTTGTTCAGATATCTTAAATAGCAGTGCCCTTTGTGCCAGTCTGTGGCAATGGAAGCCTTGACATGATCTTGAATATGCTGAACAATGGAAAACACGTACGTCATTTCTTCCACATTTATTTAATTCTGTCAACAGCAGCCAATAAAACATCTTCTATTACACATCATATATGTGCAAAAGTACAACAAATTTACAATTGCCAAAAATGCTGAAACTTATGAAAACCCTAGAGATACAGTACAAACAGAAACATCGTAAGAACGATTCCTTTAGAAATGCAGGGTCCACGCAGGTAACATTTGGCACTGACATCGCACTTATTAGAACAGCTTATTTGTAAATGAATAAAGTCGGTGGTCAGTATCAAAAGGAACTAATTATGTCCTCAGCTTCACTGTCACTCTGTTACTAAACTTTAATCAATACGTATGCATTAGACCTCATCCAAAATGAGGAAAATATGGTTGAAAAATCACACAAAGAACTATTGAATCTATAGCTTTCGAAAATTAAACAAAATTTAAAAAATGATGCACACCATCTGGCTATAAATTGTTCCGTCAATAATCAGCATTTTTCCTCTTTTTTCACACTGTTAATAATGCTGGCCAGGAACCATAATGACCTAAGGAAAAGCTATTTAGTAAATCCATTCCATCATTTTTTTTTATATGTTGGGGAAAAAATGTGCACGTGTAGACGTCAAAGGTAATGGAATGAAAATAAAAAAGGTGCAAACAATATTAATGAAGACTGCACGGGTTAGAGTCAAATGAGCCTATCTGCTCATTATGGTAAGTAAAGGATGCTATGCTTGCTAAACAAAATGAATGGCAGTAATGAGAGAAAATATTTAATCTCTGAAAGGAACCAGCCAATATCTGTTATACGCCCCCTGCTTTCATGACCACATACTAGCACAAGAAAGACCTTCTGCGTGCACAGCTCTGGAAAGAGGACAGGGTAGAAGCAGTGCAGGCTGGATGGGCCAGGTCATTTTTTGTCCAGCCAGCATGCACAGTGCCACATCATCCACTGGCTCCTGTGTCACATGGAACCACTTAGATAAAGGGCCTAAAAAAAAACCCCTTTTCAAACGGCCCATACAGATAGCTGTACTACTGCAAAGTCTACTGGAGTTGCAGGTTCCTTCTAGAGAAGTAAGAGGAAGCTACACCCTACTGCACCCTACAGTGTTCAACACTTCCTTTACTCTGATGACCAGTTGTTCAATCTCACATAAACCACCTAGCATTCGGAAGCAGTTGTGTGAAAAAATAAAGGGCCAATAAATGTACAACTTTTCAGTGAATTACACTGAAAAAATTCTGATTGGCCCTGTGTAGGATTAACCTCTTCTGTTGTGTAGCAGACACAGTCGATGTGGCCATTGTTTCCATGTGATGTTGGCAAGCTTAATAATGGACCGATTTAAAGGAATGTGACAGACTTATATTGCCAAAATGGAAAAAAGAATGGTATTTAAGCTCAACTGTTATGGCAAAGGAGGCACATTTGGCACAGAATATGGTAGCGAGGTCCATGTGCCACATTATGTTATTTCTTTTCTTTTTGTCTATCAATAAATATATGTATATTTCTTACAGCAGGTCTGTAATTTTACCTTGCTGATTTTATTTTTTCAGGAAACTTTTAACCACCTTTGGCTTTCAGATACCTTAGTTATCTTTGTGAGACATATTCAAATAGACATACATGAGCATGCATCAGCCAGTTTCCTCTTCCAAACAATCCAGTACCTCTGGCCCTTCCCAAAACCATCAAACATCACTGTCTGGTGTTGAAATAAACTCAACTCTTACTGTAATGAAGACAATGCAAAATCCTAGCATTAAACAACTGAAAGTGATCCCGAATAAGGTGCGAAAAAAGAGCATTCAGCAATTTATACATCCTCTTCACATACCAAACTGTCTTGGTTAACTACATTATCCTTTGAATACATTATTGTCCAAAATATTTTTCTCCCTTTCATAAGGCCACACTACAGCTATAACTTTCCACTGGTCCAGCTGTCTGCTTTTCTCCCCAAATTCTGATGATTTTTATTAAAATGGGATATACAGTCAAGTGCTAATTATAAGAGCCTGGTAATGTCAGTAGTCAGACTATATCTTTCAAAAAATCAACAGAGACAGAAAATGAGCAGCCAACTTTCTTAGTCTTTTCTCCATTACGTTGCTATAGGTGAACAGGCAGCACTGCAACTCCAGGTATCTCACTACATGAAATGATATGCCCACAGCAAACTCTTGGAGTTTAAATAGTATGGAACATGGCCTATGTTCAGATTAGAATATGCTATCAAACAGCAACTCCCAAGCAGAGATGTGGAGGGCGGGAGATGGTGAGTGGCGGGAGTTGAGAATCCATCATTTAAAGGTGCCTTGCACAATTTCCACCAGCTATTAGTCAAGACCATGCAGCCTCCATAGAGTTACACTGTCATAATTAAACTGAAATTTTTGCACGGCAGACCAAATATTACATTGCACAAACAGAGAGAAGTTAGTGAAAAGTACAGCAAAGCAAACGATAATACTTCCCATCTATCCACCGAGAACCACCCACTCTCCTCAAAACAAGTGTTCCTTCTCCTTCCAGCAACAAGAGCAAACCGAGACCCAGGGAGGCTCATTTGGAAAAAAAGGTGGCTTATTTGCCTACAAAGTTTGCCACACCTGTCGAGGGAGGAGGACGCTGGAAACTGTAGTCTTGTTTATCTCTGCATCTGGAATAAAACTATTCTGGATGGGTGGCACTGGGAGTATCTTATTTCTCACGGTAATAGAGCAGGTACATTTTGAGGGGCTCCGGCAGAGGCAAACCGAGGATCCTCTCTCTTAGTACGTTGATAGCAGGTTCGGACCTGAGCTCTCTGCCTTCCCTCTCCTCCTCCTCTTGCTCTTCCTCTTCTTCGGCCTCGCCTCCCATCTCGCTCTCGTCCGCCCGCTCTTCCTCGGCGCCGTCGCAGTTGTTGTTGTCGTCCATGGGCCCCGGGAGCATGCGGTTGAGGAACACGTGCTTGTTGGCCAGGAGCACGGAGTCCATGCGCCGCCGGTGCATGCGTCTGCGCTTGAAGCGCGGGCCGGCCTTGGGGACGCCCCCGATCCCGCCCCTGGCCACGCCCCCGCCGTGCCCGCGCTCCTGCCCCGACGTCTTTTTCAGGGTGTGCCGGATGGAAATGCGTGCCAGATCCTGCAAGGATCGCACCTCGAACATGGCTGCTTCAAGAGTGCAGAGGATCAAGAGCAGCCCAAGCACAGAAAAGGGGTGTGATTGTGGAGATAAGTGGTGTGTGTGTGCGCGAGAGAGAGAACAAAAAATAACCATTAGTCATCATGATTGGAGAATGAATTTTATAACTAAATAATATAACTGACCCTAAAATATTCCCTCTTGTCAGATTAATTTTAAGAAGATATGTATTCAGGCTCCGACTGAATAACTTGATGAAAATTACGACATTGCAGTCCTATGATATTTCATCACCATTTGGTCACCATTGCAATAGGCTTTAGCTATGAATCTAAACATTTAACAGTAACAAAATGTCATTAAAACAGCATCCTGCTCTGATGTGTTGAGTGGTTCTGCCCATGATGAAGACTACGTTTTTACATATGTCCAATCCTATTGGATTCTCAACATTTAAATACTTACGTAGTGGAACCATTTTGGTTTTGCCATTATCCCTGTTCTTTGGCAACACCAGGGGAGCGAAGGAAACAGCAATGATTTTCTTGGTCTCCCAGCTATTGTAACCAGTGCGAGTGATCTTGGTCAGCTGGAAAAAACAGTTGGAAGACAATGAATATATGTGCTGTGCATGCAGTACTATGTATGTATTTGACATGACTATGTCTGTACTTGTGCATGCTGGCCTTGCACATGTGTGTGTGTGTGTGTGTGTGTGACAGTAAGTTTGCGTACGCATGTGACTTACCTTCTCCTCCAGGGGAAGGACAAGGATCCCCCCCACCTTCAGCAGGTTTTTCATGTAGTCCTCATGCTCCCTCTGCACCCCCGCCCCACAGTACACCCTGTCGTACTGCCTGCTCTCCGGCGTGATCTCCAGACAGTTTCCCACCACAAAGGAGGGCTCGCAAAATTCAAACCTGCATGCCCCACCCACACATAAGCCCGTTAATATTCATTTATATACAGTACAGTCAGACACAATATATGCATTTACACCAGTGAACATCCATTCACATGCTCACATGCTTGGAGATATGTGGTGTGCTTGTCCATGCCTTGCCTACACTGCAGCCAACAGGACAGCCCCCATCTACTTGCAGGACATGATTCGATCCTATGTCCCTGCTCGACCACTCCGCTCTGCGGCAGCAGGGCACCTTGTAACCCCTCCCACACGACCAAAGGGATCACAGAGCTTCTCCACCCTAGCTCCCCAGTGGTGGAACGAACTCCCCGTCCCTCTCCGAACCTCCCCCTCACTACCCATCTTCCGCCATGGCCTGAAGACTCATCTCTTCAGACTATACCTAGACTAACCACCACCATGCTGTATATTTCACTCTAATTCCCCCCCCCCCCCTTTTTCATGACACTTGCTACATGTTGCCCCATCCCAGCACTTTTTGGTAATTTGTATTTGTCCTAATACTGTAGCTTATTCTTCTGCCTAGTTGGCTTTGCAGAGGTTAGGTCTGAATAGTGTTCACTGTGTGAACTAAACTGTGTTCTTGGCTAGGAATAGCTGTAGAAATTAAGTATTGTATCTTACTGAACCTGTGTTTAGTAGTTGTCTATGACCATGAAATGCATGTTTTGTACGTCGCTTTGGATAAAAGCGTCTGCCAAATAAATGTAATGTAATGTAACATATAAACTCCTGTTAACACACACACACATCTATTCTTCTTTTGGGCCCTGCTGGCTGTATGAGTTTGGCTTGTAAGATTGTCTGCCTGAAATCTTAGGTTGGAATGCGGATGAACCTTGGTAGAATGAGCATTCATTGGACAAGGAGGATACAAAATTTTAGGGCAACCCTAGTTGCTATGGCAACTCTTAAGACTGATAGGGGAACAAGCTCTAATGTATGTCATCCTGGTTTTGAATGTTTCCTGTGAAACAGCCACAGTGATACAAAATGCCTCCACTGGAGTGAGAATTGATCTTGTCAGGGATTTTTCAGACAGAGATGCTCAAAATCAAATCAGCCACTGAACGGAGGCTTGGCTTAAATATGCTCCAGGGACCTGGCCTCTCTCTCTGGATCAAATGCTCTACTGCCACACAGCAGTGAATGTCAGGCTCTGTGTGTGTGCCCAGGACAATTGCAGCTTTACTGAAATGCAAACTGAATAAGCTACTGGCAGAGAGCAGTCAATGTGCCACCACTGTTTTACACGACAGCTCTTCACCAGCAATCTCAGCAATGCACCAATCTTATCGCCAACAGAAATGTTTGCATGCTGTAGCTGTAGCTTAGCTCTTACCTGTTATGCATGATGATTTATTCAAAGAATTGGACTGGGCAAGTCATTGCTTAATATATTACGTGCAATTTTACTGGTTGATTGGTTGATTTGTAAAGTCATTAAGCTGATGGACTGTGTGAATTGAAAGGCTGAGACTACCAGGTATCACAACAAGAAAGAGAGGAGTCTCACTTGTCAAAGCTGTCACTGGTTTTGATGAAAAACTCCAGTCTTTGGTAGGCATACTCTATCACATCAGCATGCAGCTCTACCCCATGGTTTACACCAAATGGACCTGAGGATACAAGGAGTTCAGAGGTCAGACAATTATGAGAGTTCAGTCTATATCACTGTTAGGCATCTGTTATGATTTACATTTTTTGTGGCTGATTCCAATTAAAATGTGATGGGGTGTGCCGATTAGAAAATTTAAATGAAACCGAAGTTGTACAAATGGTAATTGAATCTGACAAGATAAAATGAATGGACTTTTTCAAAGCACTTCCTGTAGTGACTGTTGTTCTGCAGGGTTTTCTCCACTCAATTGCTTGAAATCTTATGGTATTACAAACATCCATTGGGTAGACTGAAAACACAAACGTAATTATTAATGTCTCTAAAATAAATCTGATAAAATTCTCTAATATTTTGCATTTTTAACTGCTACAGCTATTTTAACAAGCTGTACAATTTTGTTGACTGTAATTCCAATAAAGCATAAGCGGTATATACATATTTCATCGGAATTGAGTGATATGTGAACAAAAATTGGAACTTTGGGAATATGGGAACAAACAAGTGGAACAGGTAGAAATGATCCTGAAAACTTTTAGGAACTTAAATAAATTTTATGGTTCTGACTTACTCAGTCAATCACTTAGAGACACATCATTGTTAGTAAAATCTCTGCAATGCTGGATTGAGTGGACAAATACAGAGTCAGAAATGAACTGCAGCACTATATTTTTCAACATGAACGTTTTCGCAAAGACTTGTGCGCAGTTCAGAGAATTGTGGCTTTCCTTTGAGCCAACAGTTGACTTTTCTACATGACAGTGTGGCTTACCCAGAATGAGGCCCACCATGGTACTCAGGTAACCAGTGCCGCTGCCCAAGTTGAGGAAGGAGAGACCTGGTTGCAAGTCCAGGGCCTCCATCACCTCAGAGTAGATGCAGGGGGCAGAAAGGTGGATGTTGCCATGCCTCCAGGCCAGGTCTTTGTAGGCATTGTCGCGGAATTCCTCCAGGTAATAGTCCGCGCGGTCGATGGCGCGGAACGCCTGCTCCACCAGCTCTGAGCGGATGTAATGCGCCTCCTTCAGGTTGTCAATCAACTCGTCATTGTCCTCCCCAGCACTCACGGCTCCACCCATCTTGGCTGGAGTGACAGGTGGACCAGGTGGAATTTCTGCTTGGAGGAAAGACAAGCCTGAAGATCAGAGAGATAAAAACAAACACACACATACATACATGCATAGAACAAAAAATACGGAAACATCAAAAAGGACTCTGACGTAACTAAACCACAATTGACAACATATGCCGACCATGAACAAACTGCAATAGTAAAGAGGAACAGTCAAAGCTCACTGGCAGGGACAGATGGACACTTAACACGATAGCTGCCAAATACCCCAAAACTCCGGCTTCAAAAATGACCACAGCACTGAATCAGCACTGTGAGCACCCAGAACTATGTACTGAGCTTCTCTAAATTTATACATATAGCAGGGCTGCTATTCAGAAAACAAGCGTACTCAAGGCTAATGCATGAAGACCCATAATCTGATGCAAGAAGCACAAAAATGGACCCATAAGCAATGGAAAAAGTTGATGAGTTTTTACAAGCCAAAGATTTACAGATTTAAGTCAAAGGAAGCTTACAACCAACAATGTTTGCATGTTGTTGTTGCCACCCGTTAATCATGGTGGTGGATCTGTGTGTGTGAGTGTGTGTGTGTGTGTGTGTGGCTTTGCCACAGGATGTGTGTGATGCATCAGTATAGTGGTATATTAGTAGAAAGCACATGCTGTGTACCTGCTTGGTTACTACTTTTCTGCTCTCAACCACTGACGCTGGCTATCTCCTTCAGGGGTGAAAGGAGGAGCGGAGTGCTTAAGCGTCCTCTGCCAGTACAAAGCCTCTCCACCGCCAAGACTCCTCGTGGCTGCACATGGCAGCTGGGTCCTGTACAGTCCCAGGCTAAGCTGTGCAGGATCTCAAAGCAGCAGCTGACCCCTGAGACAAGGTGCACAGGTCCATTAATGTGTGGATATGCCCTAGCACTCATCAACCACTGCCCCAGCTATGGGCAAATCGCTCCACTGCCTTCGAGATGTCTTGGTGAGACAAAGACTATGGGAGTAAACCCAGAGAGAAAATCTGAAGTGGGGCCCAAAAGGCAATTGGATGGCATAACTGCCACCTTCCAGCAGCCCCATACAATCACATTCTAGATAATCCTGTGCTTCCCCAACAGTTTGGGGAAGGTCCGTACCTGTTTCAGATTGACAATGCCCCCAGGCACGCATATAAAAATGGTTTTGTCAAGATCGGTGTGGAAGAACTTGACTGGCCTGCACAAAGCCCTGACCTCAACCTCATTGGACACCTTTGGGATCAATTGGAAAGCCAACTGCGAGCCAGGCCTAATTGCCCAATCAGTGACCAACCTCACTAATGCTCATCTGGGTGAGTGGAAGCAAATCCCTGCAGCAATGCACCAACATCTAGTATAACGCCTTCCCAGAAGAGTCTGTGTTGTTATAGCACAAAGGGTGGACCAACTCCATATTAATGGCCATAATTTTGGATAAGATGTTGGATGTCAGGTGACCACATACTTTTGGCCATGAAGTGTATATAGTGAAATATGGTGAAAGACACCGGTTATTACGTTTAAGGGGGAAACTATTTTTTTTTACATGGGTGATATGGGCATTTGAAAACTTTTTTCATGAAATAAATGAAATAATGGCTTAAAATGTGTTTTGTGTTTACTCAGGTTTCCTGTGTCTAGTATTACATTTTGTCTAAAGATATGAAACCATTCAGTGGGAGAAATATGCAGTAATAGAGGAAATAAGGAAGGATAATAAGGAGCTTTTTCACGACACATACAACACATGCATGCGGAGGGACAATTGTAAATGACTATTTACCTGGCAATACCCTTTTCAACCACATAGATGTATTGTAAGAGCAGGTTTGGTTATAAATATTTGGTTTTAGTAACAATTAAATGAAAATAATCGGAGCTTTTGGGTGACGTAAAATGCCCAACATCTAACAGACTGTTTTAGCCGTATTTTGATATTTTGTGGTGTAACTTTCATTTGTTCAGTTTAACACAAAATATCTAGCTACTGCATGCTGTATGTAAAGAAGATATCTGCACCCTAACCAGGGGTTGGCGCTGCAGACCCGTTCGAACTACCATTACAGCAGCTGGCGAAAAACACTTCCTGCAAGTGGTCCACCGTGTTTACTGTATTACACACCAAACAGCCCTAAAATACTGCTGCGACATCTGCAAAGAAAATGCTTTTATCCTGTGTCATTTGACATTCTTAAAACGCACAACGTGCACATGTGTACAAAAGCAGCACGAGTGACCTTGGGAAGAAATATAATTGTTGTTGTTGTTACCTTCACAAGCTTAACGCGCCTCATTTTGATCTCTTTTTTCTTCTTCATTATTTTGAGAATTACGACAGCAAACAGGATAGCGCAATACACTAAATACAATCCGGGTGTGAATTAGGAAAATGTTCTCACCGTTGTCGCAGCCACCAACAGCTACGTTGACTAATACCGAATCGAAAATCTGAGGAAGAAGCACAAACAGGAGAAAACACAATCGTAAATGGAAGTCTCGCCCCAACGAACAAAGAAACTCTTCATGCAAAGACAGCACCAAAATCACATTAAGGAATTAACAACTGGTTACCGAAGACGTGTTGGTTTAAGCGTTATTTTTTTCTTTGACTAATAATAATAATTCCTTCAGCGTTTTGGCGCTTCTCAAGCTTTTGTTCAGAAACATTCAGGGCCAGCAAGCACAATGCTGGATGTAAACATTGACCAGCTGACGCTCTGACGTCACGCGCAGTAACGCAGAAAATTCAGGGTAAGTAGCCTATAAACTGTGAACTGTGTAGCCTACGTCAAGATGTCAGTTTTACCGGTTTTCCCTCGCTGCTTATATAGGCTACGCTTTGCACTGTTAAGAATATATATAGCCGCAATACATAATTTTAGTTTGCCTTGCCTGAAAAATTCTCATAAAAGTAACTAATTTTCTGAACGTTACGCGCGGGTTTGGGCCTGGAGCTAGTTTACAGCCTCATTTCAACATCAATGCGAATGTCACTACCTGGATACACAGTCCTCTGTTTTAAAAGTATTTGTTGTGTTTTTTTTTTCTCTTCTTTCTTCTTTGTCTTAGTTTCTTAGTTTGTAATAAAAGGCGTCCAACGTGTGTAAGCAGCCAAAGCAAATTCGTTAGTTTACTCATTTCCGAACTAGTGTGTGTGCGCGGGCATGCGTTCGTTTTTCAAATTTATAGCCTAGATAAAATTATGCATATAGGCGCCTCTTTTCACCTGGCACTGACAAGGAAGCAGTACTGCTCTACATGTAAAAGCACAGACCCACGTACCACAGAAATATTTAACCCTTTCTGGACCTATTGAAATACTGTGTGGGGGAATATGGATTTAATTTCCATGACAATGTCGGATTGATAAAGGCGGGCTAAAATTAGAAATGTATGGATTGCACTGTTCCCCTGGAGTCCATCTACGCTGCCCTGGGCAACCGCTGGGAAATGCTAATAGTCATTATATAGCCGTGATATTGCCAACTGACCTCTCTGAAGCAGATGGTCGGCTGCGACTCTAAATTTCATTTCTGAATCATCAAACAGCTGCGAATGCATTTCATTTTTCCCAGAGGAACTCGAATTGCGGGCTATAGCCTACCGCGTTTCCCCCTGTTATTTTCTGGATGTATTTTAAGCCTATAGCGAAAACATTCTGTCATGTTTAATATTTCTTAAATATATGCGCATGGTATCTATTTGATCAATGTCTCGAATATTTTGCGAAATTGTTTTCCCCAGCTGAACATTACATTGGTGTCAGTGCTGAACGCGATTACCCAAGGGCAGAATGATTGTGGTCTCCTAAAGCGTGTCGACTAGAGCGGTGATTGGACGTTGTATATTTTTCCGCAATTATTTGGCTGCAGTATCTGACATTTGTTTTTTCATGTTCCGTTTGTGTTCCAACAGAATTATTTTAAATAAAAAATATTATCATGCCACCAGGTGGCAGCATTTATGTATAAAATATTCACCGTGTAGGAATTCTAAGTCACCCATTTTGTATACTGAGGGAAGGAAGTCATGGGCAAACAAAATAAATGCTACTGAAAATGCGTACTCAAAACGTCTATCACTCGGGATAAAATGTACTGAAAAGTGAAGTGGTTTTGCAAATATAATTCCGGTCGATTATACAGAAGACGATGCAGGTGAGGACGATAAAGATGACAGAGAAGCTATCGGCTAAGCTATAGTTGTAGTTAAGGCACATAGTTAAGCATCAGGGTATAGTTATACTAGTTAGAATAACTAGCGGAGATTAGATGCAGTAACTGAGAACAAGTTAGTGTTACGACAGCCTAAACTCCCATCTGTCAGCTGCACAAATACTGTACGTCAACACAGACCTCTGAGTTTCTGAACCAAGGTTTATCTTGAATGCAACCCAAAGGTATTATTGATATCAGTTTCTGTCACATTCTTTATTCATTATTTCAACTTTCAGTCGCTTGAACACTTGGTTGCTTTCTGGGAGACCCACCTGGGAGAGGCCACTGGTGTTTTTTAAACCTTAAGTAGACAAGAATTCAATGAATAGGCTATATGCACATTTATTTAATAACAAATTATTGAATATACAAAAGTATAAACATTTTTCAAGTGATACCTACAATAACACAAAACTATTTTTAAAGAGTTTTACTGAAAAAATCATATTACACATGACTTTCCTCAAAATAGCCTCTTTTGGCATTAATTACAGTTAAACAAATTATTGGAAGTCTATCCAATCGTTTTGCCAATGGGGAGGTGGGAGGGAGGTGGTGGGGAAGTTAAATTGAGTGAAATCTTCTCTAAGTTTATTTTTTTTAAATTAACCAGAAGTAGCCTAATGTCGTTGGCCTGTAGTGTAAGTAAAATAGGCAATAAAGTTGTATGAAATACGGCAAGGTTATTCGCTGTGATAAATGGCAAAGTAATTTAAGATTTCCAGGTGCAGTGTTAAGTACACACTCAGAAGGGTCCAGCTGATGGGCAGTAATGTTAAGAGGAGAAGGAGACCAGGCAGGTCAAGAAGCAGTAAATAAAAAAAATCATCTGGTGTCTAGCAAAAGAAACCATTGTAGTATTGCACCACAACTACAAGAAGAACTCAGTGCAGCTAGAAAGAAGCCAGTTCACCTGACTACAGTGAAACAGAAACTATGTCCTACTGGTCTGAAAGGATGTGCTATTTTATTTGCACAACATACTAAAGCTATTAGGTTACATGGGGTTTCAAAGAAAAACTTAATGTTGATCTGATTTCACTCAATTTATTCACTTGCCTCCCACTTTGCAAAATTATTAGATAGACTTCCAATAATTTATTTAATTGTAATTAAAGCTAAAGGAGGCTATTTTGAGGAAAGTTGTGTCAAAAATTATTTATAAGTAAAAGCCATCTTTTTGTGTTATTGTAAGTAGAAAAAAAACTACTTGTTTGTTTGTTGTTTTGTTATTCAATAAGTGTCCATTTATTACCTATGACTTTTTTCATATTTTGCAGCCTCTGAATGGCTTCCTTGGCTTTCATTGGCACAACTCTGGTCCTTATGCTGATAGATATTCCTGGAGATCTGTAGGTTTTCATTTCAACCTTAATTTGGCATGCCTGATTGTATTAATTAGTAGCTCATTGAGATCTCTAGCTGTTGAATAAGGTGTGCTTTATTAGATTTGGAGTGAACACCTACAAGACGATAGATCTCCAGGAACGTGGTTGGGCAGCCCTCCATTAGGGTCTGTTCATGGCGCATTTCTCCTATGTTTTCATTCTGGTTGGAGCACTGTAAGCTGGCATCTTCATAATAATGATTTTTTGTCTCACACGCACACGCACACACACACACACACACACACTCACACACAGACATACACAACCTATCATTCTGGAGGCAAGAATTGTTCCATTGTTTTATAGACATAGTTGACTGCTGTTGTACCCTTGAGCAAGATATTTAACCTGAATGGCTTTGCTAAAATAATTCTGTATAGACAGATAATATATTAGAGCATACCTTGCTCTAGACTGAAAAAAAATCTCATAAGCAAAGAAATAGCCTAACAGTTAAGTTCTACAAGAATGATATTAGTAAATACATTCTCCATTGCGACTAATAATTTTAATATGACTATAGATACTGTTATCATGCGGTGTAAAATAGAAGAAAAAAATAATTCACAAACATAAATCACACACTTTCTTTTTTATTTATGAATGTGTCCATAGATAACATTGAAATGGATCATACTCTGACAATAACAGACATCACTTCTCTTGTTCATAACACTGACACTGGTACGAAAGTCCACAGGTTCACAGACACGGCTTCACAATCCAGGAGGATTTACAGAGTTCACTTCAAAAAAAAAAAAAAAAAAAAACACAAATCAGGCAGTCAAGGCTTGGCCTGCTTTAGAAAATGGTAGGAAAGCAACACTGCCTTTGAAAAAAACCCTAGAGTTCATCATTTTGGAAGTGCTTGCCATTTTGGAAGTACCCTTGAAATTTCAAAAGGATATCAATATCAGTACCTAAAAAATCACCAGTAAAAATAGTTCCTCTCTGTAAAAATGTGTTAGCAGGGCAAACCTTGACCAGATAATTCACATACTGTGTGCACAATGTTTTTTATTTTTATTTTTTATTTATTTAGTACAACAACAACACTGTCATTTAATACAAATTTGTACAGAGAATTCCACTTGTTTCAAAATAATGCCCTGAACGTATGCATTATCTATCTGTTAGTGTTTATTCATATCTTTCCTCTAAAATAATTGAAATATTAATGCAGTTTGGTACCTGAATCATCTTATCAAATCACAGTTTTGCTTTATGTATTATTATCATTTCTCTCTCTGAAACAGAATGAAAGCGTCGCCATTTTGCACTCTATATATATATATGTGTATTTTTTCCCACGTTCTCTGGCAGTGACACGTTTCACATGGTTTCCCCCCATTCTGTTCATTTTTTCAGCCCCCTTGGGGACTATGCCATGCACTCTTTAATAACATCCTGAGCGAGATTTGAAACCAGTTACAAATGTAAACATACCCTTTTCTGCAATGAATGGAGCCAGAAAGGCACAAATGATAAGACCTACACAGCTTTAAGCTACAGTACCTACAAGGGAATTTTGGTTATATTAGCTTAATAGAAAGTTCCATTCTACCAAACATGCCTTTCTCTACTGTGTGTTTGTGTGTGTGTGTGTGTGTGTATGCATGTGTGCTCATTTGTTTGTGTGTCTAAATATGCATTTTTTAAGTTGTCCTTTTTAATTGAAAATTCAGGAGGGTGCACATCTTTCAAGTATAGGCAAGTACTACCTCCTCACCTATTTTCCAGCTGAGAACAACTGTGTGTGTACTTGTTCTACGCATCATGTGATCAGTGGCATGAAACAGCTAGGGATGTCTTGAGCTAGCACTACGTGTGTGAGTGGGTGTATGTGTTTGTGTGATTACAAAGCCAACACATGGATATGCCCAAAGAACTTTATGGCCCTCATAGCACTTTAACTGGTAGAACTGGATTTAAGACCATGAGGAGAGGATACCAGAGTTAAGTTAAATCTTTATCATGTTTAGCGTTGGTCCGGGTGGTTGTGGTTACTCGCATTGCATTTACTGAAAAGTTATTTTGCAATGACATTATCCTGACTAGCCAGTCACCACATAGGTGCTAATTGCTTAGTTGTTATAAAGAAGTACCTTAGTATTTTTAACAAGGTCACAAAATATAATCAATTAAAATATGAATATTAATGAATACTGAAATCTTTCCACCATTCATATGCAAATGCAAACATGTTCTATGTCACCATTAAATCCACAGACACCCCATCATTTTGGTTGTAATGCCCCATTATAGTACCATCATGGTTGTCATGCAAATCTTTGTTTCACTGTGTTCTGGACACCTGAAGACAAATAAAAAATCTTGTTTCACCTTCAGCCACTTCAATCAGTGAAACAAACGTCATAGGTTAGAATTCGATATGTCAAAATTTAAGAGCGAGCATATTCAAGAACTTGGTCAAAGAGAATATAATTGATATGATTTGTAGTTTATATCAATATGAAAATAGAATCATGTTTATCGGGAGAAAATATATTTCCCAGTCAGATGCATTAACTTTCTCCCAGAATCAAGCTCCAAAGTAAAAAAAAAAAAACAGAAAATAAATGAATACATAAATAAAATCAGATTTCTTTTTTGATATCAAATCCAGTTTATGCTTCAAACTCCACTTCGTTCTTCTGGTACAGGGGTACAGTACAATAATCTCTTTACCCATGTTTCATTCTCTTTTTCAAGACAATGACTTTATCCAATCAAAGCTGGAGCTAGGCTACAAAGGATTATTGTGCTGTAAAAATGGTTGTTCTATTATTAAAATGAATGATGATATAAGTATCAATTCAAACAAAATAAAAATTGTGCAAATTAGAACAAAAATAATACAGCCTGACGTATGTCATTCCATACACTTGTTATTTGTTATTCTATGAAAATTATTATTTGCTATTTAAGAGAAAAAGTGAAAACCTAGATTGGATCAAGTCCCTTGTCTTTGAACCAAAAAACATTCAACAATTGACACAGGACAGAGATTTACATTTAGTAACAGCAAACAAAAACATACATTTCTCCCAGTACACATTCTGGTGTACTGAATGGATTATTGGCTGACAATCAATGCCAAATTCTCAGGGTCAAGGCTAAAAGCTTTTGTTGGCATACCTGGTCATTTTCAAGAGGGCACGACATTTTGCTGTGTGTTATTGTCTATTGTCATTTCAAAATCTTTCTTTGTATTGTATGAGCTTCCAAAACATATTAGCAGAATGCTGCAGCTAGCTACCACATAACATTTCCACAAGTTTGCTTATTAGCTTGGAGACATTGACTGAGACTGTAGCGTGTAGACATTACCTGTCTGCAGCTTCACAAGCTTCACAAGTTCATTTACATTTTCATATCCATATCTTAATGAATTTTCTTGAATAAATTGACTGAACACTCTTACCAAAGTTGTAATTACCTGACTACTGTACATGTGACTAAGCAAATGGAACATCCACAGTTAACAGCTTGTGCAAGGTACAGTGTCTGAATGGGTACTTCAAAATTACCAAATTGTGATTTCTTTGTCTCCAAAGACAATGATTTAGTCAAGATTACCAACAGTTATCTACACTATATATACTTAACACATTTGTCTAGGTAATGACAGAGTTTGTTGAAGGAGATCAAAAAGATCAGCTTTCAGCTTTGAAAAAGCTCATTTACCAAGAATCTTTCTTTTTTAAAAGCCACCTAAAGCCACAGTCAACCTGGTCTGTATCAGGATTAACCTCTTGAAAATTATACAGTTCACAGAGTCATTTAGACAAATATCAACTTTAGCTTTTGATAAGCTACAAGTGAAAGAGCAGAGTTAACAATTACACTGGAAAAATATATGTATATTTATATATAGTTTTTTTTTTCTTTTTTATTTATTATTTTTAATTTTTTTACAGAATGTATATATAGTGTATTTATGGCCTTCCTGGCAAGAAATAAAGGCATTTATAACAATCACAACTCTATTGTAAGCCACGTACGAGTGACCAGAGGGTAGCGTCATTGCTGAATGAGAATACAGAAAGTAAGAGTTAGTGGCACTTTGTGCATTGAAAATAAAAAACGAGAATAAGGCTACAAGGGTATATGCTTATCTGTAATAAGTTGTCTTAGGATTCAGCCATCCCTAAAAGAGAAATTTCTTTCAGCATGTGTTTTCAGACCCATTTTGACCAGAAACACGTTTTGGAGACAGTGTTATACGTTCCAGTATGTCATCATGACAGACTGATAAAATAATGCAATGGAAATGAAATAAGCACAAGGCAGTCATGATATTAAGAATGTTTCAGGAGAGCCAACTATGGCTGCTACAGAGTGCTCAGAGGTCAGAGACGGTAACTTTTTTTTTGTTTTGTTTTTTGCAGTCTACTTTGCCCTGTAAAAATCAACAGGTCCAGTGACTACACAAACTCTGGGACCTACAGCAAATGTTTCTTTTTACAATCTGATAGGAAGAACTGCTGGTATATCATGGAAACATTATTAGTCAAGGTGTTGTGCAATATTTTTTTTCGGAACATGATTTTTCTTTTATTTAAATGTCAACGGAGGTGTATGTTCATACTCAGCCACCACAAACACACAGACAGAACAAAATAAATATACAATATTACCATTCATGATTTCTTAAATATTAAATAAATAATAAATACATCCTTTTCATCTTATTTCACTATCAGTTGCAGATGTTCACAGATACTTTGTGGGAACAAAAAAATAATATTAATAAAATAAAAACCTTTAAAAAATTATCAAAAACCTGTCAGTTATAAAATACTTGCACTTAAAAAAAGTTTTAAAAATCCCATCCTTCAAAATAATACAAAATATAAAATAATTAATCATGGTTGATATTCTAATTATTTTTCTTTTTTAAACACTAATGAAAGAGACTTCTCTCTTCCCTCGTGGTCATTTAAAAACATTAACAGTTTGAGTTGCATTTTGTCTTACAAAACAATAAATTCAATCAATAGATAAGATTAAATAAATAGGCGAAATCAACATAAAATAGAATTAATAAATTACAAATTTAACCTTCACAGATTCATCTTAAATAAGTTATATAACAATAAGTCGAACTACAAACTACTCATTCAAATGAAGTGCAATTTCTATGCTCATAAATACTATCAATATTACTAGATGGAATTGGAGTTTATTTACAGAATATATCATAGTAGTTTCTTTTCAGGAGAAAGAGGCTGAGATTGCTGCACTTTGAACTGGTTTTCAGTTGCTGTTTTCTTTGACTGAAGCGTTATTGGGGGATTTGTCCATAGAGGTTAAGTGACCAAGGACCGCCTGCTATATTGGTAACACTATCCTTGACCATGTGCGCATGTTCCTGCTCCTTGACTCAAGAAACCACAGTCCGCAGAGCCCCGACTCTGGTTTGTCTTCTGCTCTGGTTTGTTCAATTCATTCCTTTCTTTTCGCTATGGTGGGCCACTGCCAGCTACATCTCAGTCCCACCCCTTTCTCAAAAAAGTGAGACAACACAATGTGCAATTTAAGGCCCTAATGCACACCATTGTGTTCATTAAGGAAGGAGCCTCTTCTCACAAAGGCAGAGGGCCACTGTATTTCTGCTAACCGCTATATACACATAAATAACTTGTTTTGATGGGCCAATTGCAGTTTCTTCAAATACAGCGTGCTGAGCAAACACACAGGGTATGAGTAGACATTCAATTCATTTTCTTTCCTTTGTTCATTTCTGCAGAGGCAGGTGCTGGCATCCAATCTGACATCTGCGTGTTTGATCCTGATCATTATTTTTTTATTTTCTTTTTTTTTTCAACAGCAGACTGAAGACTGCTGAGTATGACAATCTGGGACAGCCAAACGTCAACAACAGAAAAAAAAAAGTAGAAAAGGAAAGAATTTGGTTCCGATCCACTTGTCCTTACAATCCCAGTGGCAGCAGCATGGTTGGATTTGGTCCTGGTATTTCTATTTATTTATTTATTTATTTATTTACTTATTTATTTTTGTTATGGAATGCTCCCTGGAAAGACGTACTTTGCAGCTGTAAAACCTGAATGCCCTTTTTTTGTATTGTTTGATTATTTATATATATATCAATATGCATGTTTCCTTAAATTCTTCAGATTTTCTTATCAGACCTTGATGCCTTTTACTGCTTGGTTAATGGTTTCTAGCAGGGCTTTATTCTCTGGGTTCTGGTAGCATTCCTTATTGGAGTACATGTCAGTGAGGATATTCACGTAGGCGTCGAAATTCTGCTCAGTTATTGGCTCCTGCTGAAGTAGAAAAGTTCAGACATTCAAGGATAGAACTAAGTAAAAGAAAAGTAGAACCTGCTGCAAAACGTAGTACAGAATGGCATAATTTCCATGTGACAGTTATACAATAGTGTGAGGCGGAATGCATAGCTAAAATATACTACCTCTGGTTCTATGCCTCCTAACAAGATTTGATTTGAACCAAGATTCATAAGCATAAATATGAATATTTTCCCAAATGTGAATGCGCATGGACAGTAGGTTGTTGACATCTTAAAACAGAAGGTCCCTTAGAATTTTGCTTCAAACATATGACAAATAATTATTTATGACAGCAATCCAAATAAAAAATATTAACATTTAACATTAATTAGAATTAACAATTAAGAATTAACATTAAAAGTTAAATTTAAAAGATATAACCCACACTATTCTGTGGCAGTCTGTTTACTTGACTCACTACACACTTTTTGACCTGGCCTGACATACGCTATATTCAAGTGTTAAATCAACTCTAAGTCCAACAGGGACCATATGTACTCTGTAAGAGTTGATTTAACACTGAACATTTTACCGTGTATATGCAAGCATGTGCGTAGTTGAATAAATGAGCTTGGCTCACCATGTGTGGTAGGCGAATGTTGGCCAGGCTATGGACCAGAGCCTGGCTCAGTCCCGACAGCTCCATGAACAGGGCCTCGTTCTGCTCTTCAATGATTTTGTTCTCTTCCTCAATGTTCTTCAGGTTCTTCTCCATGGATGAGATCTGTGAACACCAAAACCAGTGTTTTCATGTATTGGAATGTTTCCATAAGGCTGATATCTCTACTGAAAAACAGATGGTTTTCATCTCTTCCGCAAGAAATAGAACGTAAATCCAAAAGTTACAACCTGCAACATCCTGTTCCATGCTTACACTCAGCTTAAGCTTAAATAGTGAAGCAAAAACTAGAGTAAATGAAGACTTCAATGGATAAAAGGCCAATGAACATACCTGTGTCTGAAGGTTGACCATGTCAGCCTCCATCTCAGAGTTGGACTCATTCAGTTCACTGATCTCTTTGTTCAGTTGCTTGATGTCTTCATCATTGTCTAGAACTAAGGAGAAAAGAAAGGACACTAAGCATTTTTAACCTGAGAGAAAGTGGAACCGACTTTACCCAATGATTCACTTGTTCGTCAGAACCACTTTAACCTAACATTTGAATTAACATTGCTTGTGGGAAAAAAGCTTCATAATGTCCTTCCTTCCAGTCTTACCATCACTGGCCCTGAATTTGGTGCTTAGATATTCATCCCCAGGAAGCTTGGCTTTCTTTTTGGCGAAGGAAGCTCTGGGGCAGCCGGAGAGACTGTGGACACAAGTGGAAACATCACCTTTTTAGAGAACCTTTGCTGACACATGACTTACGCATGTCTATTCATTGGTTTCACATGACATAATATTCCAGATGTGCCCCTATATGAGGTCTTAATATGAGGAACTGTACATGGGAGTCAATGGTGCAGTACAGCTTTGAGGTTCTGGTTCTGTTTTCAGTGGTAGAAACACATTTGGCAATCCCAAGTACTGTCATTTTTCAGAATAGTGTTTCTGAGCATTTGAGTGTAAAACAATTCCACTTCATTATTATTTGGGGTTTAGACACACTGTAGGATGGTGAATATGACAAGTTGCCACGGAACAAAAACCTATAAAAAACCTCCTGTATGGGTTGTTATAATTGTCATCGTGACATTATTGTATTAATTTATCAGTCTCAAAGAGCAACATATAATGCAGGAGAACATTTCTATGGCATTTGATAACGCGGGCCCCAAGAAGCCAAGCCCCTGTTTCCTGGCTTACCTCCTGTGTGTGAGGAAACTACCGTTGGCGTGGCCTGAGCCATCACAGCCAGGGGTGGGGCAGGTAGGGCCCTCGGTCTTGAAGGACTTCCAGGAGAAGGGAGAGCCATTGAGAAGCCCCTCCTTCTGTCTGCGTGCAGCCAGTGGGCACCCGTAGGCACTGCGGTGGGTGGCGTACTTCCCACTGATGTGACCCAGACTGTCGCACCCCGGAACCGGGCATCTGAAAAATGGCATTGGGAGGAGGGGGGAGGGGTGGGAGTGGTATCAAGGGTAGGAAGGAAGAGGGAGATGATATCAGTGGGCAGCAGACAGAAAAAATGTGGTCGAAAGGCCAGTGATGAAGACAAGTGAAACTGGTTGAAATATCACCTTGTAACAGTCATTTTGCCACAGTCTCCTGCTATGATCATGTTTTTAGGTTTACATCAGGGGTTTATTATTACCTTGTGCTTTTGAAAGTTGAAATACCAGCAATACCCCGTCAATTTGAATCGTGCCAGCACTCCACTGTGCAATTTCCCATAAAACCTTTCAAATCTAAATTTGCAATGAGGGTTTCCAGAAGAAAGGCACTTACAGATGTCTGGGAGATGGTATCACAATAATGAAGCCTCCATCAACTTACTACTCCAGCAGAGACGGGAGTATTCTTCCTGATTGTACAAGGTAGTATTTTACCAGATAGGATTTCTCATTGCCTTGATATTTTCATGGCAAAATACAAACATCCAGCACAGGGAGAAAAAAAAAAAAAAGGACAAAGGACAGTTTGCATCGTCCTATGAGTAGCATGCTACGAGCAGTCACAATCATTTCAGAAGTGATCTGAAATGTTGTCCTATTTTAAAACTTTAGGATTAGTACACATAACCTACACTGGTTTACTCTACCATGAGCTGCAGCAGTATAACGCTGAGGTACCAGGGCACCTCAGGTGGGGATGGGCATAGGAGAACATGGCGTGGCGGCACTTAAGAGAACAAGCTGGATGGGACACACGTCTCCCTGCCACACGGCTGAGGGCGGGAGCGGCTGTCTGACCGTTTTGTTACCAAGGAGTATTAGCATAAAAAAAGACAAAAGGTGTGGCTCTCTTTCCAGTACGAACTTTAGGAGCTCGGAGTCCTCCTTGTCGTCCTTGGTGGGAGTTGTTTTTATTCCACCTTTCTTGGCACGCGGGCACCCAGACAAACTGAAAAAAGAAAGCGTGAAGCCGATAAAAAAAGGTGGGAAACACCTTCCAACAATTTCTTGTTTGTTTTTTTTTTTGTTTCTTTTTTTTTTTTGGTGTGGATGTTGCTGTTGAACAAAGGGGATGGAGAGATGGACAAAAAATAAAGAAGATATAAACCAAAACGAACAAAACAACGGAACAACTTATGAAATTAATAAAAACGAAAAAGTAGAAAAAAACTAAACGCATGTAGTAAAAAAGGTTAAAAAAAAAAAAGTTTCAAAACGTGTTATATATGCGAGTGTCCTGTCTAAAGATGCGTTTTTCTGTGAATTTCAAACAGGGGAGACTGACTACATAACTCTAAAGCTGTCCTTCCAATGAAATGGCAAGCAAGAGAATGATGGTGATGATAATGCATGCGTACCTTCTGTGGGAGGCGTAGTTTCCAGTGATATGACCAGACCCATCACATCCTGGAGTGGGGCACCTGCGAGGAGAGAAGGGGGGGTGGGGAGGTACAAGGAAGGGACATCAGCATGACCAATATGCTACAGAACGGTATACGACAGCATGAAACTGCATGCACCCGACTGTACAACGTCTTCATACAAATACACTGCTACTTAATTTCATGTCAGATCACCAACAGCACTACTTCAGTATTCCATCCCATTAAACACATGCTGGGCAAATGATGACAGATTCTTTTTTTTTTTTGCTTCATTCAACAACCCATACATCAAATAACAGTGGCAGGACTTTAATAAAAACTGAAGTGTGACTACAGCTACAGGAAGTCAAACAGACATGGCACTCCAGGGACAATACTGGTCCTCAGTATGTAAATTTATGTATTAGAGACCATGTCACAATTTTTGTAGTTTGCACACCGTGCTGACAGTATTGGTTCAGCTCAACTCTAAACAGCAGATTGTGAGACCACAGCAGAGCAAGCAAAGCCCGGAAAATATGATACACCGGACATGCGGTCTTTCTCTCATTCCTTTCATGAAACATTACATGAAATGATCAATAATTTGTCTTTAAATCAAGTAAATAGATATTTTAATTGGTTAACTGATCAGGATCAGAAATTGAATGGAATTTGACAGGGCTGAGACTGTAGAGGCAGGGCAGTGGAGGTTCAAGGCAGACACAGTAGTCAACATGGTAGCAATAGTACAGTCAAGTTGGGAAAATAGCACAGTTGAGAACAGACATACTTGAGCTCAGCAGAGTGGGCTGCCATGAGGGACCGCAGGCTTTTATCAGCTAGAGGACAACCAGACAAGCTGGAAGAGAGGGAGCGAAGGAGAGAGGAGGAGAGAGAAGGAGGAAGAGAGAACGCGAATCAGGTCAGAGGAAAAGGTGGAAACGGAAGAGAAGCCTTTCCATAAATAAACCACTCTTTAAAAAAAAATACAAAAATTAGCTTAGCGTAATTATGCGCATTACATACATTTAATCCAAGGCTGGAGTGAGATAATGTGACTCCGCTAGAGTTTAAACATTGTTGGGCACTGCATATCTCTCTATAGCATACCTGCGATGGGATGCATAGTTTCCAGTGATGTGGCCACTTCCGTCACAGCCAGGAGTAGGGCACCTGGAGGAAAGTGCATGAGGGAGACACACTTGAGCCAACTGGACTGACATCACAAGTTTATAGAGCTTTACAGACTAATTTTCCATGCTAAATTGGCTTCCCAACTGAATTATTTCATGTTTGACTCCTTCAAACGCATGTGCTATCCAAATGAGTTGCTTAATTTCTGTGTGGAATGCGTGTGAAACCATAATTAACATTTCACATCGGTGCTCATCGGTACATACAAAATGTGACAACCTTGAGCAAAACAACCTTCCTGTAGGAACTCCATCGCTAATGCAATGGCTTAGCATTCCTGGCCTGGGTGCTTCATTCCTTGTAAACAAAAAATTTAAAGACCTACATCTGACGATCATTTGTTCTGGATTCTATATCAGATATTAGTTTTGTGATTGGTCGTTAGCAAGTGCAAGTGACCACACCCACAGCTACGCTGCAGGGTAGTGTACTTACAACAGCAGCTCTTTTTTGCAGTCCTTGGTCTGGAATTTTACTTTGAAGCTGGGGGTCGTGACCTCTCCAGGGTACTTCCTGTCTTCCAGGCAGTCTTGCATCATCTCGCAGTCCTCAGCATCAGATGAGGCAAATGACTGTGCAGTCTGTTCCATCTGCGCAAATAAACCAAGATATTCCATTTCTTTCTACCTTGTGAGATCCTGGTGATATTAATTTGCCATGATGAACACTACTTTGTTTTAAATGCTTTGTTTTATTTCAAGTATAAAAAGAAATAAAGAAAAAAATAAAGCTGACCTCCTCCAAGTCTTCCTCCCGCTGGCGATTGGGTTTGGTGTAGTCCAGAGGCCCCTCCCACTCCTCCTGTTTGTAGGCGTGGCTGGGATGGGGAGAGGTCATGTCACTGCTGCCTGGGTGCTGGGAGGAAGAGGAGGAGGAAGGGTCCGGCGAGCGCACCCCAGGACTGACACAGGACAGACTGCCTTCCCGCTTGACGGGTTTCTTCATGCTGAGGTCCAGCGTGCCGTTCTCATCCACTTCAATGTCCATGCTCTGAAGGCGGGAGGAGGTCAACCATAATCAAGCCCTGACATCATCGTACATTACTGCTGAAAATGTATTTCCTCACACGTGTCCACACTGTCAGTCTGTAAGTGATGGCTCCATCCATCCATAGCCTAGACTTCATTCATGAAGAGCCAGTGCAGTGTTTAAAAGGACTGATAAGAGCTGGGGGAAGGCGAGTGAGCACTAGGAAGGAAATGGGCTTGCTTCCCAAATAGCTCCATTCCCCCATTTATCATCCTTTTTATCCCAATCCCAGAAAAAGAAATTATATCTGGAAATCGAAAAGTGGTGGAAGTAGTCACTCTCTAAGGAGCTGAAAGCTTTTAAAAATCACTCTGTGAAAAAAGTGCTGGTGCAATTATACCACCAACAGGGAAAAAAAAAAACATTTTTACCCACAGAATGTCTGATTGTACCAAGTGGTAAAAGAGAAAGGCCACCTGGCCACTTTAATAGACAGCCTGGCAGGAAGCAAAATGTAAAAAAAGGAGTGCACCAGCAGAGAATGATGCAATTTCAGCTCAATATTTTTCTCCTTCCGCATATCAGCATTCTACCACTTCTGCTACAGCAAGTAACACAATGATTATCACTGTTACTACGGCCACAACTGCTGCTGCGTATACAATGACTATGACTATCTATTAATTGCCTCGGCTACTCTGTAAAGCACTGTACAGCATTCTTCTCATTATTATTATTATTATTATTATTATTATTATTATTATTATTATTACCACCAGCAATACTACTAATGCTGCTTCTACTGCCTCTACTACAGCTTCTACTGTTAGCACTGAATGTTTTATTAACCTCTTCAGAAATTCCTCTGATATGAATCAGAGGACCAGAAACAGAATGGTGGAAGAGGGAAGGGCTTTAATGCTTGGAATGAGAGGACAAGGGGAGGGAGAGGCCTACCTTACTGGCCAGGTCCTGTTGTTTGGTGCTCAGGTTCTCCGGCCTCTCCCAGCAGCGGGTGGAAAGGTTGAGAATGGCGGTGGCGGCCATGTGGGCGGCCTCAGCATCATGGGAGTAGTCATACCCGCTGGAGGAGGAGGAGGAGGACGAGGCGTTCTTCGCATAGCCCCCCGGCAGGCTGCGACTGGGGGACGAGGCCTTGGGGAATGGTTTGGCTGCCAGGCCGAGAGGGACAGACACCAACAATGTTACACTTCAAAAGGCTGCCATTCCTCTTTCCAGCTCAATGTATGTGAATTTCTTTTGCAGAAAGGTACGAAACCTTTTCAGTTTGGAATTTTTGCACTCATTTTTGCCCACATGCCCCATATAAGTTGCCCTATAAGCCATATTGCTGCATATGGTTACTGAATATAGTTACATTGCGAGCCACCTGTAGTATGGAAAATAGCATAGAAGAAAAAGACTCGGAACAACACCCAGAAAACTATAAACTCTACAAGTGCAGTGCAGACTTCAGGATCCTTACGTTTAAAGGCTTTTGGTGAGGTTTCACTGGTGTGTATCTTTGGCGCAAGCATGCGTTTTCCAAAGACCTGAACGTCGAAGCTTGCATAATCAAAGGAGACTTTGGAGTACTTTTCCAGCTCCTTGGCCAGGTTGGCGCGGGGTGTGGTGGGGAGCACGTTGGGTCTGTAGCTACCGTACTGAGGGATCTCCAGCTGCTTCACAAAACACATGGGCCTGCGGGCGGGCGGGAGAGAGGAGACAGAGCTGTGAGAGGAGAGGAAACAGGAGAGAGAGAGAGAGAGAGAGGAGAGGTGAGGCGTGGACAATGGAGACAATGACAAAAAAATTGTAATGGGCGACCGAGAGCAAGAGAGATGGGAGGGTTCAGTGACAGCCGAAACACAGGAGGCACAGCATTTTTTTTTTTCAATTTCTGTTTTAGTTTTGGAGGGAGCACAGCAGAAAAGGGAAGCAATAGGACACGACAGAAAGATGAGGAAAAAAGAAAGAGGAGAGATAAGAGAAGGAATACAGTGAGAGAGGAGAGTGTGGAAGAGGAAACAGGGAGGTGGTTTAAGGAGGGGGGAGAGAAGGGGGCGAGGGGAAAACCTGGTGTGGGAGTTCAGTGAAGGCAGAAAGATGAGAGAGTGAGCAAGAATACAGCAGAGAGAAGAGAGGGACAACAGAGGGGAAGAGATAGTTGCCTTGGGAGTAAGAGGTGCAGGGTTTAAAGCTGTCTTATCAGCACAGGGCACATTTACATATTGTACTGCCAGGAATTTAAGAGCTTTAAACCCTCTCATTTTCTTGGAGAGCGGAGTGCCCTGTCAGATGTGCTTGGGTAAATCCACCAGCAAACGAGTGCGTCGAAACAGATTCCATGCTCTTTTTTTCATCCGGGGCCGGGCAAATTAAAGTGGGAAAGGTTGGAACGATATCATACAGCTCCCTCCCATCTCGTCCCAGTCACAGAAAGGCAGGAACTGATTCCATTTACAACAAAACCTCGGTTAAAGTCGCCCGTGCAGTGTGGTTCTAACCCAGGGCTTACTGCTGGAGGAGCCAGGCTTCTCCTCAGTAAAACACTCTTAATATAGAACAAAGACTGCAGGATTAGTATGACTAATCAGTTGTATTTCCACATCTTATTTCTCTAATGTGAACAGTCCATTAACAGACAGAATGCGAATTTATTTAAGTCTCTTTTATGTTTTGCATGTATTGTTCACAAGGTTTCACATCATATAAATGCTCATTTGAATTTTTAAAAGGAGCTTAGGTTTGTTATGGCTTAATCCTGCATGCTTTGCCTGGCCATAGATGAGATGCCTCAAAGAAAGCCATTTTTTCTAGACTCAGAATGCCCTATAACTTACATAATTAGCTTATTTGCTGCATAATTAAAATACCCAGAATGTAACATGCACTCAGCATAAAACCACGCAAGTCATTAATTATAATTCTTGTATATGTGAGGAAGGGAGGGGGGAGGGGGTGTGTGCTGGTGCACAGATGCTTGGATTCAAACTGTATTTTTAAGAACTGACCAATCACATAGTACTTGCTGGAACTGCCGTTTGATTGAGAAAAGCAGTAAAGCAATCACATTGTTTTCTGTAGTTTCCCTCTGATTACTTGTTCACAGACAACTAGAAATACCATTGTGCAGACACACCACAGTGCATTGTGTGAGTGAGCTCCGAATGAAGTTTTAGTACCAGTTAGGACTGAATAAGATTCAGTGAGTATTCAATGGGACTGGGCCATCAGTAACCACTTACCTGAGTACTCTGTCAGAGTTGGGGCTCCCTTTGGGGTGTTCGCTTATAGGCTGAGGGAGCTGTTGCTTCTCGTGAGTTTTAGACAGCTTCTCCGCTGCTGCGATGGGGCACCCTGATAAACTGGGAAGAAAAAAAATGTGACTTGCGAGAGCAGTAGGGATTATATTCTAGAATAACTTCCGCAATTACCTCCTTACTAGCTATTGTTTCACCTAATTTCCCTGTGACTATATGACAAAAGAAGGCACACACTGTACTGTTAATTGTGTATCTATGTGTATCTTACCTTCTGTGGGTGTTGCGGTTGCTGTTGACATGACCCTGTCCTGTGCAGCCAGGCGTTGGGCACTTCAGCACGTTTTCGTGCATGGCCAGGACTGTGTGTGTGGACAACAGGCAGAACAAGAGGTGGTTTAGATCACACAAACTGATGGGGGCAATTTAGACCAGAAGGAGGGGGGTGGGTAATAAAGCATCCTAATGAAGCATTTTCTGGTTTGTTATAATTATGCTTTGTGAGTTTTGTCTCTTTAGTGTGGCATTTTAATGTGCGTATTTTCCTAATGACACAGTAAAAATGCACTATCCAAGATTAAATGTGCCTTAAAATGTGCTAATGGGTCCACTGCTTGTTAGTCTTGGAGCCATATGGGTCTCTGGAGAAAGTTTTAGCACAAACCCATACTCGATTAAATTTGTACAAATAATGCTGTTAATACTGATGGGCTGGACAGGCTGGGCTATTAATCAAAAATCAATCAGAAAAAACTTTAAACTGAAAAAAAACTTATACTGAAACTAATTTGTGTCCAACAATTAATGGGTGGATAGCCATTAAGAATGAACCTGTACCTAATACAAATTTCCTGTGCCAGATTCTATCCAGTGGCAGACTGAGGGACAGACAGAAGAGAACAGTACTCACTCTCTGGAGGGATCCTGTCCTTGTGCGGGCAGCCAGACAGACTGCGGTGGTGGGGGTACAACCCTGTCACATGGCCTGTCCCATCGCACCCAGGGGTGGGGCATTTGATTTCCCTTTTCTCTGGCCTAGAGCTTTCTGTGGTGGGAGAAGTGGGGAGCACTGATGGTAATGCTAATCATTCTCAAAGACCTTGCCAACTACCAGAAACAAAAATAAATATATAACTACAGACACATTTATTATTGTAATTATTCTCATTATTTATGATGATATGATTCGATTTTAATATGTACCAATTATCACAGGCGAGAAAATTAAAAGCCTGTGGCATCTTGGGCTCACTGAAACAAAAAATTGCTCTTATTAAGCAGCTCTTAGGGCCCTGCTCCGGTTCGGATATGTTTGCATTTCTCTGATTTAGGCAGCAACCTCTACAGACAATAAGAGTGAGGCAACTGCTATAGATAGAAGAGAGAGCAAGAGAGAGAGAGAGAGAGAGATGTGCCGCTCCAGTGGCCTGCAAATTGAATGTTAACAAGACATGCACCTTCTAATTAAAGCTGGGCAGAGTGTGAGCTACTACACGGCAGGAGAGGACTCATTCCACTGCACCCACATGAGTAAATGGAAGGGAGAGTGGGCACTGAGCCAGCTCAGAGGAGGCAGGTAATAGCACAAGAAAACAAACAAGGAATCAATCTAATCATGTCACATCATTCCCTCTCCTCTCCACACTTCCTTATGTAATTAGTAATTATTCTGTCTATCTTTATGAACCAATCCACGGAGAGATACTTCATTAAGAGAGCTCATTTACATATATATGTATATTTGTGAGGGGTTATTTGACTTATACCTTTGAAATAGCCCTTGCGAATGGCGTCCATGGGCTTACTGGCACGGTCCTCCATTGTGAAGTACCTGAGGTGGTCTGGGGCGCGGCCGAGCTCACGCGGGCCCTTCACCTGCTCGGCTTTGAGAGCGATCGCCTGCTCCAGCAGCCCCAGGTTTCCCCGTGTCATGTCATACATCTCCGACTCGTCAGTCACCACTGACTTCTGAGAGAGGCTGTCATCGTCCTCGTCTTCCTCCTCGTCATCCCCATCCTCGTCGTCGTCCTCGTCCTTCTCTGACTCCTCTGACCGCACCTCAATGATGACGGAGGCCCCGGCCTTATGGGAAGTGTAGTCCTCTGGGGGTGTGGGCCTGTTCCCCTCGCTCTGTGATTCAGTGTCCAATCCCTGAGCTGGGCTGCCGGTGGTGATGGCACTGGAGGTGGCGTGTGTAATGCTGGCCCCCTCTTCCTCATCATTTTCATCTTCAATGTCCTCCTCTTCTTCCTCCTCCTCCTCCTCTTCTTCATCTTCCTCCTCCTCCTCCAAGGTCTCCTCACACTGTCTCTCCGGGATGGCCTCTTCCTCCACCACTTCCTTGGCTCGGAGCTTCTGGAACTCTCCACTAAAATATTGGTGGTCTGAGTTGTCTTTCTGGCTTGTGCATTGCTTCCTATCCTCTTCTTCTTCATCATCATCTTCCTCTTCCTCATCATCCTCTTCCTCTTCCAAGGTTTGTCCCTCTGCTAGCCGCTCCACAGTTACTCTTCTTTCCTCCTGTGCTTCACCTGTGCTTTCTCTCTCGTCTTCATCATCCTCATCCTCCACGTCGGCCTGGTCCTCCATGGCATCGTGCTCTGCTTCCTCCTGACTGTCCGCCTCTGTGTCCATGGCAGCCTGGATAGGTGCGTCTTCGGCTGGGCTGTGGCTCTGGTTGATCTGGCCCAGGTTGAGCAGGGAGCTGGCCACCATCTCATGGTAGCTGGTGTAGTCCTCCTTCTGAGCAACGGGAGTGGGTGTGGCTTTGGGCGACTGCTCGCCTTCTTTTGATTTTACAGTGCTTTCCGATTCCACTACCAAACATTCTTCTGTAAGAGAAAACATGTCACAGACAAAGTTAACTATTAGAAGCTTGTGCCCAATCAGAGTTGATAGCAGTTAAGCATATCATTAATAAATAATCTTGGCTGTACAATTTTAAATGAATTACAATGACTGTTTCTACCATTATTAATCTGTCTGGTCTGAAGCCATACCATCTGCATGTTCATCTGTACTCTGTGTCTCTCTGGTCTTCTCTTTCTCCTCTGTCACCTCCTCCTGCTGCTCTTCTTGGGCCTCCTCTGACTCCTCGGCGGAGTCCTCCTTGGCCTCCGTGTCCTCGCTGCTGCCGTCACTGTCCACGTTGTATCCCTCATCCAGCGCTAGCTTCAGGGGGTGAGACTTCCTCTTAGAAGTGGGCTGGTCCTGGTCCGTCCCCGCCTCCTGGAGCTTCCTCTTCCGGGCCAAGGGACAGCTCAGTGCGCTGTGTGTGTAGGAGCAGGGGCGGGGTCAGGAGGGACACAGGGGGAGAAAAGGGACGGGTGGAGAGGCAGGGCAAGGCTTCTGTCCCATCCCAGCCACACAGCATAAACTCATTCATCGGGCATATTGATCATGGCCAAACAACACAACAGCAAAATAAACAATAATGTAGCCATTCATGAGTAAATGACAGGGGATTTGATGTGAATAATGGATAGACGCTGAGAATAATCTCAACAGGGAGCAATGTGTTAGCACACAAATAATAATATGCAATTGACTGGAAAGTTTAATTAACAAAAAAAGGCAGTGGAGGGCAAAATTCAGTGAATCATTTGCCTAGAAACAAGGATAAAGGGAGGGGAGGGAGGGATCTATAATATGGATAGTCTAAAATTGGTTCTACAATAAATACACTTGTAAACAGGGAGGCGATAAACCTGCGACACGTTCCAAAGCACTGCCTCCCGGCCAGCGACAAACATTGCCTTGGCACAACCGTTCAGCTGTCCGGGGAGGGCAGTCTGGAGCCCTTTGCCATTCTCTGCTCTATTCTACATTGCAGTGCCATAGGGGCTGGGTTGTGTCAGTCTGCCCTACCTTCTGTGTCTTGCATATTTTCCACTGTTATGACCTGAGCCATTGCATCCTGGGGTTGGGCAGCTGAATGGAGTCAGAGATAAATTGGGTCAAATTAGATGATTTTAGTACTTTTCCCCCTCACTGGAGAATGTAGGTGTCTTGAACACACACTGAGCCAAAGAAGTCAGAGGCCACACACCCACACACGCACACGCACACACACACACACGCACGCACACACACATACTGCTAAAGCTGCTAGTTTCAAAAACTACAACTCTCCTGTACCTTCCTGAACTATGACTACACATACTCAAAAACCATAGAAATGTTTCTGCTGCTGTCGCCCTTTGTCACATGTCAAATATCCTCAACCCCTCAGAGTCCTAATTCGGGTTCTCATTAACTGCTCTTGGCATTTGCCATTATTGTTTTAATCAATATTACAGTATTACTTTTATTTATTACATGCTTCATTAACATTTTAAATTTGACAGCGCACCCACTCCAATGCCCCGAGGTGTGAATGCTAAATGTTGATCCTTGCTGTGAGGCGAGGCATGACAAATAAGGAATTAGTCAGAAAATGACTGCGGGATCAGAAGCAATGGGTTTGTGAAAACAGATGCAACCATGCTGGAGCAAAGTACAGTTGTGTGCATTCACAAAGGGTGATGGCTTCTACTACAGCCTCCTGATAAATAACTTCAAACACAAACGAAGGAGCAGTCAATGCAGATTCATACTTGGCAGAAACAGTTCAAGCAGAAAGTGACCCTCCAGAATCCTGTGAGTAATTTGACCTTTGACCCACTCTTTGTTCAAGGAAATGGAAATCCTCAAAAATTCTATCGCTGGCAATGACTGTTGGCTTTACAGAAGGGTGCATCAGAACTGCATTTTCTCTGGGAGCATAGTGATAGTGCCCACTCCGCTTTCACATCACTTTCACTGTGCTGTATGCTCACAATGTACCTCAAGAAAAATGTGATGGTTATCACAGAGACCTTGATTCAATCTGAACCTGTGTATGTATTCATGCTTAAAATGAACTATTTTTTAGGAAGGGGATCATGTCAATTTTACTTTAATTCCACAGCTAAAACTTTCATAACTTATTACATATAGTGGTTATTATAATGGGGATACCAAGGAACCCCATTATATCAAATTTGAATTAATCTGGACTTAATTTAAAAAAAAAAAAGTTATTTCTCATTGTCCGGGGGTCAATTAATAATGGTCAGGTTAATGTATTCAGACTCAGATTTTGTCACATACAATACACATGGAAACATCTTAAATCTTTTTTCTTACCTTAAATCTTGTCCTACAAGCTCTGAAGGTACTGAGGGATAGAGAAAATGAAGCATTGAGAAGACTACATTTATAAATCTCAAACGAGTCACAATAAGACCTATGCTTGTTAAATCACAAATGAATATAAATCCTACACACCGTAACTTTTACAGACACACATGTGGAATCATTAGAGGCAAACAGGCCTAGCTGAACCAGCAAATCCACAGTGAATCAAAAGAAAAACAATTATGCTCGGACTACTGAACTGTATCAGAACATGATTAATTGTTGCAATTCATTTTTTTCTGATGACAAGAATGAAATTGAAATAAAATTGCACGCATTGGTGAAAATAGACTCTATACATTAAAATGTATGTACTATGTATGTACTAGAAACAAGGGTCATGGCAATCAATGGATTAATGGGGGTGGATTTGAGAAAAAAAAAAGGCATTTAATTTGAAATGTTCTGACTATGAAAAGTGCTACAGAGAGCACTGAAATCTTCAATGTCCTTTTCAGCGCAGGCAGCGTTAAGGTTGACTTTAAGTTTGTCTTTGGAAATGTATGTCAGGGTAAAACACAGTCAGAAAGAAAAAAACAATACTATAGCGTGAATGTGAGAATTAAAGTTATCAAATATACTGTACAAACATAATCTAGTTCACTAAAATATCTGGCTAACTGATATACCAGTAATACTGGTACCTAAAATCTTGTGGCGCATTCCCCATCCAAAAATTAAACTTTTTTTCTAAACTACAATCACACATGGTCTCAGAGACAGCCCAGATACAGACAGCAGTGACTGGGCTGGGTCTCTGACCTCTCATATTTGGAATTTGCACTTAAAGTCTTACTAGGCAGTTTTAAAACAGCTGAATCTGCCAGGGGAAAAAAAAAAAACTGCTGACAAGAAAAATGATATTTGATGGTGAAGAGCTACAGCAGAGCACCTTTCAGTGATCAGTGCACTCTAGGAATACAAGGACAGCTCACTCACCTTTTGTTCCCTTGGATCTTGTGCGTGTTCTCTTCTCATCACTGTCCAGGCTCATCTACCCAAAAGCAGAACAGATACAGACGGTCAGGAGATCAGGAAGCAAACATTTATGTCCACAAACACATGCACAGAATCATGTTCTCTCTCTCTCTCTCTCTCTCTCTCTCTCTCACACACACACACACACACACACATACAGAAAGGCACATACAGACAGAACACGCACGCACGCACGCACGCATACGCAATAGATCCAAATATTTCCTAACTTACTCTTTCCACAGGTTTTGGCTAAGCTAACATTGCTACATTGCATTCACTACAATGCCCATTCCCTTTCAGTCCCCATTTTGTATTGAGAGAGCACGGGATGAAAACAACAACATAAGCAAACGTTGAACGAAGAGTCTAGATGGAGGTCTGTTACTCTTAAACCATTCAAAAACGGAAGAAAATAGCACAAAGGAGAAGTTGAAAGATTGGAGTGGTGAAAACGGAAAGCGGGATGAGCTTCTATTAATCTCGCCACCGCTGTGTTTGTGCAGCAGTATGCTTTAATCCTCATCTCTTCCTGTAATTTACTGCACCTGAACGACCAATGTGACTGGGTGCTACACGCTTCAGCACCAGCGATGCCCATTTTAGACCACTGCCTCAATGATAATAGTAATAATAATAATAATAATGATAAGCACACATGCACATGCAGCCCCCACTGCTCCCCCCTCCCGGCGCTGCCCAGCTCCCTGCATGGCCGCAGGTTTGAGCTCGGGCACAAAAGAGCAGGTGTCACCCCAACGCCTCCGTTCCATTTACTGTGCTTTTCAAACATTCCACTCTCTCGGCTATCGGATGCTTTTTCCACAATGAGGCTATTAGTTTTGATTACTAGGGGCTCCACGTTTGTCGCAAGCCCTGCACTTAGAGGCTTTGTTCCTGGCAGCGCTGAAGTTGGCAGGGATATAGTTGATTTAAACACAGTCTCTGGCAATTGCCACTTCCTGCTGATAAATTATTTTAAAAGAGAGAGAGGCGAATGAAAAGTGCAGTGTTGCCGAGGCCGCGCTGAGTGACTGGGGCGTACAGGTGCAAGCCCAGGCTCCTTTTCAAACCACACTTTTGATCCATCTAGATGAATGTTCATGTGCACAACAAGTCGGCTTTGTGTACTCAACCAAGGGGACTTTAAAGGAGCAATCTCACACTTAGTTCATAGTTTGCAGAGTGAAAAGTTGCAGGGATAAAATAACCAGCACAGGCTATTGGACTCAGCTCTAAAGCTCTGGTGAGGACACTGTGTCGGTTTTTCGTTACAATCATTAGAATTTGCACGTTCGGGAAGGAACACAATACAAGGCAGGTGACATTATCCTGTTTCCTGCTAAGTGTCATTTTACATATTACAAAATGGTTATTGATCACTAATAGCTTGTATACATTTCCTTTGTGGTCATATTACTCCAACTTTGATTCCTGGCAGCATGGTGATCCACTGCATCTACAAACAGCTTTTTAAAAAGGTAAGCAAATTTGAACTCTAATAAAAAGGACAGCTTCATTCATTTTGTATGAGTAAAAAGTCCTTTCAAATAAGTTGCAATCAATAAATATAATGAAGTGATTCACCTTGTTTTTATAACGGGCTTCGTGGGACTTTTAATGGGTGTGCAGAGCTGTCCTCCACCTTATTTTTAATTACATTGTTTAAATTAAAAATGTATACGGTTCCCCAGTTGAAAGAGAGAAGGGAGAGTGTAAGTTTTACTGGGAAGCAGGCGCAAGAAGGTCTGAGTTTCCCTGCAGGCGGTGGTGTACATTATTAATAATGTCCCTCTTTGTGCTTCATACTGGCAGGAAGGCTTTCTGCATTCTGACAGCTATATGTAAATTTCTAGCTGGGGGCAATGACTTCATAGAGAAGGTCACCCTTCTTCCCCGCGTGCATAAATGAGCCTTTTATTCATTTTCACTTTTACAAGAGAGACCAGGAGCAGCACACCACAGTCAGTGGGCAACATGAGCTGAGCTAGGGAGAGAGGCTGACGTCTCGAAAAATTACCTACGGACCGCGACTGCCAATTAGGGACCCGTCCATTTCAGCGTACCAGCACACACGTGGCACAGCGCAACATGCCAACCATATCATGGGTTCATTTGAGTAACAGAGGCTGTCCAGAGCTAGTAACATGCCTCACCAACTCTCTGCATTGTAGTCCATTTCCCCTAGAGGCAGGTTATTTAGCTGTCCCAATCTCCAGGAGAGAGGAAGCAAGTCATTGATGCAATATTTTGAATAATTGAATCACATACTTTAAAGGAAATGTCCATTTCTGCAGGTTGAATTAAAACAGAAAAAAACAACCAATGAAGTGATTTCATCAGTGTCGGTGGAAGGCTGAAAACTGTACAGTGTTCAGCAGGACCACTCCTCTCAGCACACATGTAGCCCACTCACAGATACAAAAATGAGAGCGGAGAAGAAACCCTTTTCCACTGACACAAAACCAAAAGAGGTATTCTCAGTGAGGGGATGGAACAAACAGAAAAACGTCTTACTGCTGAACAGAAAAAAGGAACTTAACTTGAAGACTTCCTCTTAAAAGCTTTAATGCTGACTCCTTAACTGGCTCCTTAAAATAAAAAAAGCTGAACAAGGAGGATTTGATTTGTCATGTTTGAGGGGCTGAAGTGTGCTGCCTGGCTCAGCTACACTATGCATAATCGACTGCTTCAATGCCCCCCCCCACCCCCCACATCCACCAGCTCTCTCTCTTCCCAGTGCGCACTCCATCCTCTGCCGACCAGGAACTGCTCGGAAAGCAGAAATGAAGTGCAGTGTCACTTACTTTGATTCGTCTGCTCTGCAGGCTCTTTGTCGTTTCACAACTGCTGATCCTCTCCCCTCTCGTCCACCTCTGATTCAGCAGCTCTCCTCGGAATTCATTTTCTGTCCCAACCAAGATGGGGGGGGGATGGGGTGAGGAGGGGAGGGAGGGGTAAGATGGGACAGGAGAGAGGGAAATAAAAAATAGACATCAAGAATCAGCATTAGTGGAAGACCATCCAGACCGAGAGACAGACAGAGAGGAGAGAGGATGGAGGGAATGGGAGTGGGTGGTGGGGGGGCCAGCCCCCAGGTGCAGAGCACCATGAGAGTGTGCACGCACATGCCAAGTGTCCCAGCTGGAACTCTGTCAGTCTGCTATTAGGATCAATCAAATTTGCACATTTTATTGTCCTGTTAGTGGTTCCAAGGGTATGAAAATGGGAGGAGGGATGGGGGAATGGGGGGAGAATGGGCAGTAAATAATGAGTCTGCCATAAATCAAGCTTTTCTCCATCGCAGTAATGGCTGAGCACTTCTCCCCCTCACCTTGGTAAAGCAAGAGAAATCTGGGTTTGAAAGCATGCAGTTAGGGTTCAACCCTAAGCCATCAAATATGAAAGTTAAAATATACACTAACATCAGTAAGATCACAATATAGGCAAGCACAAGGATGATTATGTCACAAACAGAAGATATGTATTTTTTTTTTTACTTCCACTGTATCCTACCCCTTCACAGTTTTAGCGCATTTCTTCACATTAAAAAGAATATAACCGAGGGCGCAATTTCTCAAGAGTTGGATAATCATTTCTAAAATCATTAGCAATGAGCTTATAAATGTGTTCAGCTCTAAATACATTCAGAACTGTACTTAGCTTTTACTCCAGTAAAATTTTCTAAACACAATATTTGCCCATTTCTGTTTGCAAAGTAAGAAAAGCACCCCTTCGAGGCTATCCTAATTGCACTTAGTCCAACATATCAGAAATCACACTTACCTGAACAAATTCCTTACAGTGGCAGATCAGAGTAATATTACTGACTTTTCCCTCTCTGTTTTTATTTAATAGGTAACACAGTAAATGCAAATTAGAGTTCTTCCGGACAGGCAGAGGGAAGAGTGATCACCCAGCAAGCCCCATCCACCCTCCTCCTCCTCCTCCTCTTCTTCCAATCTGGTTAATTTCCTGAGAGTGAGTCCCCCTCCTCAACCCCCATCTGTCTCTCACTCGGCACTGACACAGCAACCTGCAGTCGCTGCCTCCCTGACTTCTGCACTGCGCAGATGGGAACGCACGTGGAGAAATTAAACAGCCACATTCAGTACGCCGCAATTAAAACCAACAAACTCCTGCTTCACCCGCCTCCTTCTCCCTTTCTCTCTCCCTCTCTCTCTCTCTCTCACCCGCTGTCTCTCGCTTTCTCTATCTGACTGTCTGTCTCACACTCAGAAACTTACTCTTGCTCTCCCCTTCATCCTTGAAGATGCTCAGGGCAAGAGCAAGACACATCCATGCGCTGTTTCCATTTTTAAAAATGCATTTATTCAGTTATACATTTTCAGCCCCCCCACCCCCACCCACGCTCTCCCCACTCCTATCACCACTACAGAGATTTGAACAGCAGTAAAATGCAAATGGTTCAAGGAGACGGTGAGATGCTTGTGGGGGGAACTTGCCAAACTGACTGGTGATGATGAACAAAAAGGCAACAAAAGCTTGGCAATGTCAGTTCCTTCCTGACGGTTCCTGATCCACCCCCCTTCCCTCAGACAAGCACGCAAACACACTCATAAGGATATGTTAGTTGCTCAGTAATAAACAGCCTTGAATCATTGCATCGTGTGTATATATATATATATATATATATATATATATATATAAAACATAGTTACTGTCCCCATACTTTTACATTTAACAATATATTGTGCATGTAAAAGTATGGGGACAGTAACTCTGTACTCAAACAAATTTTATTTGAAAACAATATGAGATTAAAGTACGGACAACCAGTTTTAAATAATAAGATATTTACATCCATATCAAGAGATCTGTATAGGAATCACAACTGTTTATAGTCCTCCCACTTTAGGGGAGCAAGACAATTGGACAAATTAACAAAATCTGAAATAAATTCATTATATTTAATACTTGGTTGCAAATCCTTTGCATTCAATGACTGTCTGAAGTCTGCGACCCATAGACATCACCAGATGCTGCACTGATAAAATTTAAGTAAAACAAATAACAAATTGAAGTAAAATTTTTGATTTGTCCTATTATTCTTTTAGTGAGGGTACCTTCCCTGGTGATGCTCTGTCAGGCTTGTACATTCAGTCCCTGTTTGTTTGTGGGGTGTTTTGACTTCAACAAGTGAAACTCCAGTTCAGTTGGGCGGCAGTCTAGTATGATGGGTAAGGAGCTGGTCTTGTAACCTAAAGGTCACAGGTTCAATTCCCAGGTGGACACCCTGCCGTTGTACCCTTGAGCAAGGTGCTTAACCTGCATTGCTTCAGTATATATGAAACTATAAATGGATGCAATGTAAAAGTTGTGTAAGTCGCTCTGGATAATGATGAGTTACTTTCTTTCTCCACATGTTCCTCTTTCTATCACTTTGTGCTAATACTCATTTTCCCATAAGAATTTTTTTTTTGTGCTTTTTACCAAACTCTAACCTGTCCATTCTGTTTTTGAGACTTATCAGTTTGCATCTCATGGTGAACCCTATCAGGTTATGTTTTTATAGTCTTTATGGTAGTCTTTGACACATCTATGCCTACATCCTGGAGAGTGCTTTTGATCTATTTGATAGTTGAAAAGGGGTTTTTATACCAGCTGAAAGAATCATTTGGGCAGACACTACAGTGGTCTTCAATGGTCTACCAGGTCATTTACTATTGCTGAGCTCACCAGTGCATTTTTGCTTCCCAATGTTTTTGCAATGTCTCTGATTGACTTATTCAGATTTTTCAGCCTCATGATGGGCTGCTTTATTGAAATGGACACTTACATGATCAGAGACAATAGCGACAGGCTCTAAATGCAAGTTTGACACCTAAAATCATGTCTAGACCTTTTGGTAGCTTTTTGTGCATGAACTAATGATTCAAAGACACACAGCTGGCCAAGAAAGTACAGAGCAAAAACAACAAAAAATGTGTCACTGTCCCAAAACTTTTGTGTATATATATATATATATATATATATATTATATAATTATTGCTGTGTGATAAATGTATTGTGTGTTGTTATTGTGCTCTTTTTTCGGTCAGGAAATTATTTCTGTTTAATTATAATTTAATTTAAAATTGCACTGCAATACACTATTTTAGAGCACTATGAAGTGAATTGAATTAATTTGATTAATTTGTGTGAGTACGTATTCAATAGTGTATTGAGAAAATGACAAGCTTAGCTTATAGCTTAAAGTGTTCATTTAAAATGACTGAATCTAGACATACATGAAATGCATTCACTTAACATGCACTACATTATTTACTCAACATGTTTAACATTAAAGAGAGCCAATAGGATTCGGCAAATCACTGTAAAACCAAACTATATGATAGAGTTCTGGATGTTTAAGCAGAGACAAGCACACAACCCATAGTTTAGAATAAGTTTGGCTTTACAATACAAGCACAAGCTGCCCAGATGCACACTCAAGGAGATTTAAAGGCAAATTTGTGTGATAAACAGGATGTAGAATTCCTGTTTATCAGTACCATTCAGTGTATTGCATTCTGTGAGCCAAGTAATGCCTTAATCAACACTGTGAAAAGAGCAAGACAGCGACATTCACTTAATATATTTTCACATAATTGTAATTGTATATCAAAAATAATGATGATAATCTGAATTCAAACTGTATAATAATAATAATCTTTTTTTTATATTATTATTCTACACTGTTAAAAGATACAATTGGCCTTATAAAGGAAATTGCTTGACAGTAGACAGTCTTGTCTGACAGTCAGAGGTCTCCAAAACGGAACACCATAGCAACCACAGTTTTGGGAAGTCCTCATCAGGTGTTAAAAGTCACATAATCGTGGGGGGAGGGGTACACATAAACAATCCCCCCCCCCCCCCCCCCCCCCCCACCACACTATTCGGAAACTTTACAGCATTTTACATTTAAAAATATTCAGGTTTTTTAAAACAAAAGTTTTTTGTTGTTGTTGTTGTGCTTTCCGTTACTTTTAGCTACTAACTGCTATGCAATAAAGAAGCTCTGTCATCCCTGACAAATCACAAATTACATTGAAGCTTCCTATGGGTTTTTTATGACAACGTTACTCTCAAATCGAATATTCACTGTCTAAGCTGAAAAGGGCGGATTTCCAAAACATGTAACTGCATGACTGTCTTGATACAATTTATTGCTCCAAGGCCACTCGACTATTTCCAACGTCACTTTTTATTGACGACTCGGGCAACCCTGACCCGCGTTCCAATTGTCATATTCTTTGAAAAGGGAAGACCCGAGTTTGGCACAGGTGCTTCATTTTTGATGTGCATTGCAGTTTTCACTGTTGCATTCCTACAGCACCTGGTATAGTTACTAAGGGCAGATAATGATTCAAAGTCTACACTCCCACATACGCCTAACAGAACTTGCGTAGGCACAAATACAGTAAAGTACCAATTATAAAGCATTGCCTAAATACATTTACGAGAAAAATACATGACACAGCAATTCCAATAAATATTACAACTAAAAAATAACAGGATGGTTACTGTACTGAATACGTTGATTGCAACGATGCTGATTTACATACAGAAAAAGAATGCCAGAGGCAACAAGAACATCACGGAAAAAATGGAACAGGAGAATAACACTGCACAACGACATATTATCGTCGCCGTTCGCCACCATAATCAATGTATTCATCCAGAAATTTTGATTACAGGCCAAAATACACCGAATCCCATTACCACAGTGCTTAAAATACGGTTATATAGACCACATTTCCGCGCGCTGATATAATCTTTCGAAGTTATTATATTTCGTTTAAAAGCAAGACAAACAGCACATGCACATAAAATGCAAGAAGGAGAGATGCCGTTTTAAAAAAAATCTGAATATTAAAGAAAACAAAAATGATGTGGACGAAACCAAGCAGTCAGCTTTAACCGATTATCATAATTACTTTCTTAACCACCCTCGTAATAGGTAGTTTACTTTGGCCCTCCTCGACCACAGAAAAACCTGCGCCCAAGCACAGTAATGCAAACTATACTGTGTAAAACGTTTTACGTTATATCTCCGCTCTTTCAGTGATTCCGCACCCACCATTTTACGACAGGTGAGCTCCAGAACACTCGAGATGTAATGGCCTATGTACACGTACACAGAACAATAATGGGAAATTGGTGCGCATTCAGATATATGTGCAGTGTTACTCCTTTAAATTAACCCACGGAGCTTGTCAACAGTAGTAAGATGGGGGAAGGCATACAACTGTAGTATAGGCCTACTACTTTCAACTCTTAGAAGCTTGATTCGTTTTATGATTATACTGCGCCACACACTAGCACAGGTTGACACTGAGCAGCGCATCCCTATTCTGTTTTCCGATGCAGAAAACCTAATGAACACCCGCCCCCTTCGTTTTTCTTTCGGTGGGCTGGGAGTCCTATGTTATGTCCATTGTTGATCCATATTTAAAGAGAAGCATATGGAACACATTCCTCGAATGCACCCTCTGTCCGTAAGTTCTACGAGCTCGTGCGCTCAAGGTGCAACTTTCAAGCTCTATTTTATTCATGTGATATTTAAAACAAATGATGATATTTCATAAACAAAGATACATGTACACATAGATGCACAAGGCACCGAATAAAACACACAGTTGAAAGTTAATTGTAATCACTCTAATTTAAGTTAGTCCACCGTCCGTATTTAAATAAGCCTACTGTCCAACGAACGTAATGAAACATCCCTGCATTTGTACAAACCGCAGTAGGCTAGTTTATCATTTTCCCGTAACTTTCCCTGCTATCTTTATGCACCATCTTTATTGAATGTATAAAATATGCACGAGAAATGTTACAAGTTACACATCCACAAACCCCACCCAGAAATAAGATGATCATATCTTTGTTAGCATTATTTCATCCTACGTCATAGTTCATAAGCACCACAAACATCCGACAGAAAACCACGGTTAGAATTACCGAAACTTTTCAATATAAATCAGCAAATAGTTCAATAAAAGAAACAAAACGAGTCACATGTTCGTAAATACACAAAGTAATAATAATAAACTAATGAACCACAATTGTGATCATAATAGTTGTTGATGTCTTGTGCTGTTTGCGCTATAATCCATATCCTCATCCTGTGTATTACACACATTTCCATAGTTAAACAGAATGATAATACAAAAAGATTAACATCAATAGAACTCGCTTTTATATTATTGTTCTTCGGAAAACAGTGCACCGACGTCTTTAAGAGACTGCCAACTGGGCGTCCATTAAAGCAACCAAGAACAGGTTTTTGTAAATAGAAAATAAATTGCTTGCATGTTAATAATATGGTTATATAGGCTATATTGCACGATTATGTGTGGATTAAAACGCATACACATTCGAAAAGTCTGACATGCACAGTATGTACGACATAATAAACAAGTGCTAATTTACGAGAATTACCTGCGGACGAATATTCCCTTCTCAAACCCAGTCCTATGACAAACACGAAGGTTTTCCTCGCGTTATTTCAAGAACTTCAATTCGAAATAAAGTAGTTCTTCCGCGGTGTCCCAGTTGCTGCTTCAATAACCGTAATAATTCTCCAATGATATCCAGCCGGTTAATTTAAATAGGAGCACATTTTTTCCACTTCTTCGGACTATGCAGAGTGTTTCGCAATCGGGGCGTTAAATGTTACTTATTTGTAAGCAAAAAAACATGGCTTCATTTGCCTTTGTCAGCGAGAAAACGTAATATTGACTTACCTTTCCCTCATGAGCCATTGTCCCCCCTCCCTCCCCTTGCATCATGACATCACGGAAAGCTGTAGTAAAACCTACAACATCAGATGGGCAGGGCTTTGGGTACCCCGCAATAATTAAACGGGCATGTGCATACTCTCTCTCTCTCTCTCTCTCTCGCTCTCTCTCTCTCTCGCACACACACACACACATATACATTCAACATATAGATGCCAAAGCATAAGTCTCTATCTATATTTTAATAGGTTTAATACTTAACTCCAAAAGGCAATAAATATATAAATATACTAACCAGCCGGTTTCATTTGTATGATTGTATGCAGAAGCGGATGAATTTCACTCAACGGCATATTTATAAGGATGATACCATGTTTAATGTTACATTTGCAAAATATAAATACAATTAGGTATAGATAACCATTGGTTACCCCCGATTCACATGGTGAGAAATACAACAGAAGGTTCTTACTTTACGCAAAGTGATTAAAATTTAATATGCCCGATATGTTTCCACAGCAGATAGAATATGCCATTATCATTTGAGCCTCCCCCTACAATTCTTTGAAATGGCACTGTCCAATAACTCACACAATGGACACTCTCCTGAGCAAGGAATTGATGTATGCCCCAAGTTAGCCGGTATAGCAAGAGATGACTACATTTGATAGTGTGATCATTTGGTTTCCGTCACAGGAATGAGTTCTGAACAGCATATAAGCTAACATCTTTTAATGTTTTTCCAGAGAGCCGAAATTAGAACGTTAAGTTTGTGGAATGGGCCACAACAATACAGAGTGAAGTTACTACAGCTGTACAGTATCAGAAGCATTTTTCAAACCCTGTTCTAGAACAATATATCCACTAATTTCGACATTTAACGGATTTGAATTAATATTTAAAATACATATTCACATCGACGAAAATGCTTCATACGGCCTGTAATAGCTTGCCACTTGAATTGATTCCCCGAATAATTAAATGGATTTTCAGTTGTTTTCCAGATATCCTCTGTACTGTGTGAAAAAGAACCACAGTAGCTAACTTAATCTTACAGGCTTACATTATGCAACAATCAAGACATGCTCAAGAACAGCCATCGATCCCGTGACGATGAATACACATATTGGCCAACATAAAAAGGGATTACGGGATAGCTACTTGCATATAACTTAACTTCGCTAACAGGCAAATAAATAAATAATTAAAATAAAATATTAATGAAACTTTGAATTTCTCTAAAATGTTGCACATAGCATCAATTCCTTTGTTGTTTGGTAACCATTAGTGAAAATGACAACCATTCATTACAAGCCATTTGAGAATATTCTCAACAAATGCCATCCTTTATCTCGTTCCTCCACACTGTGCATGCAGAGAATATTCAAAAGCCAACCTTCGCCTTTCAGAAATTCTATTAAATTCTTATCTCCTTGCAGCAGGCGTTTTTTTGCGCACCCATTGTTATGCATTCAAGCTGAAATCAATCACTGGTGTCCACGCCGCATCAGTATGATTTCACTTGCAACGCAGCGCGAAGCTGCATACACGGAGCCACAAGCCACAATTGAGTAAACAAAGGGGCAAAACAAACGAATCGCGCCGCCTGCTATACCCAGATGCGCTCGGGAGAGATAAAAGAAAGCAGGTGTAAAATAGAGTGCAATACGTTGTTTAAACATAGCATTAGGACAGAAAGCAGCCTAAAATTCTGGTTGTACTCTATGTACGGGTACGCTGAGCAGATTAAATATATCGCATTTCGTGTCAATTGTAACTTCAGGACCAGGGACAGCGCCCTCCCTCGACAAGCAGTACCACGGACAGCACCTTGGTATATGCAGCAGTCTTGCAAGTTTTTTTTTAGATTTTAAGTGCTATTGTTTTTTATTTTAGATTTTCCTCTATACGTATACGAATAATAATAATAATAACAACAACAACAGCAACAATAATAATAATAATAATAATAATAATATCACAACAACGATACAGCAACAACAGCAATAATAATAATAATACGAATTATTATTATTATTATTATTATTATTATTATTATTATTGTAGTAGTAGTAGTAGTAGTAGTAGTAGTAGTAGTATTGTTGTTGTTGTTCTTCAAACCTCATACCAAAAGCCAATGTGATATTATTAATTCTAACATGAAAACAGTAAGAAGTGGGCACTCTTGAGAATGTCTGTAAATCAGCAAGACTCGACAATAAACTCAATCATTTTGCAAAAACCATTGGTTTCTGTTCAATGAAGCTGCCATTCACGAGGTCCATATTAAATCACAGAAAATTGCAAGAACGAGAAAAATCAGCAGCGACAATAGCAGCAGAAATAACAATAACATCACCAGTAACAATTTTACCAGTCTATGTATAATAATGGCATTGTCATAACTTTGGTTTGTGCATGAATATGCGAGTTTTTGAGGACAAATAGGTAGACAAAATAGTCAGTAATTACGCTTAGACAGCTTTGATATACATCAATACAGCTATAATTTACGTCCTAGTGGTAATCAGTCCCATTGTGTTTGTAATTCGTCTGTCGAAAGACTGTACTCAAACTGTTCAGAAGTTTCGAAGGACAATTCAGAAGTTTTTGCATATTTAATGAGTCTGTACTTCTTCGGTTACCAGCTGGGACACTTTTTTTTCCCTCTGAGCCAATTCTTAAAGCTTAGATGCAGATGGGCAGCCCCGACGCAGCAGACTACAATTAGTGATGGGGCTATATTATGACGGCCGTCGGCCTATATAAATATTGCATACGGTGCCAGCTGAGCGCCCGTATTATGGAAGCCCAGCCCTACGAAGTCCCTCGACAGATGGAACAAGCTGACAGAGAGAGAGAGAGAGAGAGAGAGAACTTTTAATAAGCCTGCGGGCTGGCATTGTCTCCATAGATCCCAGAGAACACAAACTTTCTTTTGTCTACTCACTTGTGCTTGGAAAAAGAGTTTTAGAAATTCTGAAGAGGTCAGTTCCAATAGGCGAATAGTTGCAAACTTTTAACGTACAGCAGTTATGGTTAAGGCACAAAACGCTAAGCCTAAGGCATTCCCACGGAAGTAAACAAAATAGCAAGGTGGAAGCCATAAAATCAGATGTTAGCTAAACACACTTAGTTCGGGGCGTTTAACAATCCATTTCTCAGAGGCTCTAACTTTTCCAGAAATCTAATTAGCACAACGAATCAACATTAAAAAGTCTTTGTTCTAAACATCAACAAGTGCTCATGTTTCATTCTCATGTTGTCATAATTATCGCCTTTGATTCCAAATCCTACATTTTTGGATAAATTGCGCAAAATCTAAAAGTTTTGCATACGTCACGACATTCGACCTTTTCAACTCACAAGAAAATTTCAGTCTAAAAATTGCGTTTTTCATATTACTAAATCACAGTTTCCGTGCTAAGCAACGCCAAACAGTTGCCTATTAGATGTTAAATTGTCATCACATTAAACGACTTTTCACAGAGCTGAACTGAATGAGAACTGAACAATAATTAAGTAGACTAAATGCAATTCCTTTAAATATATAAAAACTAAATCAGAACTCTCACCTCTTTCCTTAAACCTATAGTCTCAAATGTTTCAAATAGGACAGTAAAGACGTCACCGCGCAGAGTAAGACAAAGTACTTGAAAAAGTGAAAACAAACCTAGAAAAGTTCCACAGAGCTTCATGTTTGCGGCGTTTCTTCTTCCACGCACGACCATCAGTGCTGAAAAGTTATCTTAATTCTTGAAAAAGTTACTGCCAACAGCATACAACTTATCCGTGCGGGGGGAGTTGGGTGGCGTCAGGGGTAGCGACTGTTCTGCGCCAAGCCAATCAGAGGCAGTCGAGCAAGTAATTGTATCTGAATGCAGCCAATCATGTTAGCCAATCACGGCCACGCATTCTCTGAACTTTTTACAATGGCCATTGAATACGAACACAAAAGGCATGTGGTGTCTTCCACAAGTCAGAGAGGAAGCCAAACTAGTTTCTTCAACCCAGCTTTTGTCAACTGCTTTCACATTTAATATAACACCTTCTTTTTTGTGTGGTGTATGTAGTTATTAAAAAACCAAAAAAAAAATCAACAAAAAAAAAAAACAACACGTCATTGCCTAGATGATAAAAACAAATACAAAAATGTATTATTAATCACTATAAACATCCACCATCTTCAGAATTGATATGAAAAAAATAATAAATGAACAATGTCCAACAAGCGCGTATGCATACAAAAGTGATCAACAGGCACATACAGATCTGAAAACAACATTGGCAAACTAAAAGCACAATGAACCATATATTTTGAAGAACAAGTCCATCATATATTTCACAGCACCCACTGTGCACAATAAAATATTCAGTGTTTAATCAATTCAGATAGAGTACATTTTACTTTGATAGACTACATTGATCCCTTTGGACTTATTAACTTAGTTATAGTGTACAAGGAACACTTTGGCTTCCTTAAAAATATATTTTTTCCTTACTTGCGGTGTCTTGATATTGGTGATGTCCCACATAAGTACAAAATTAAAATATTGACAACATTTTGAGTTCAACCATGTTTACAATAAAGTCAGATTATTTGCATGATCAGTACAGTAAGTTCCTATGGGAGTTACTTCTAAAAAGCAGTGACCACATTGACCTGATGTCTTATTGATTGCAAGCAAAGAGGATGGAAGGGGGTGTTAGTGACAATGCTGGATAAAGTTACCACTCCAGAGTGAGTGGCGTCACCATGTGTTACACAAAAGTTGCGGAAGAGGCAAAGTTGGCTTGACTCATAGCTTGATTCTGATCTGGTCATGGGCATCTCACATTACAGGAAGTGCCATCCATGTTATACTGTGTGTTGTATTTAGCAGATTAATGGAATTCATTTTTCCACAGTGTACCTGAAATAAAGTGCTCACACTGCATCTATAGAATTAGAGTTAGACGTTTTGTTCGGTCTTGCAAATTTAGAAAGAAAACTTTGGCCCGTAGCCTGTATTTTGCATGTGTAACATGCAGAGGTTTGCTGCAAGACAGTTAGAACAAAATAAAAAAATAAAATAAAAAAGTTTCCATTCCATTGTGATTTTTTTTGTCCCTTTAGAGTGGTTAGTTATATGTGTAGGTCCCAAATAACCAACATCCGTCATTAATTTGCTGAAGCGCAGAACAGTATGTGCAGACAGCGGCCACTTATTATCTCTCTGCAGTCCAGCCTCTGAGCTTTACAGCTGACAATATGGGCTTTAACAAGTTCACATGTGCGATGTATCGTTTGAATACATATTGCAGATCAGGTTGGATAAAAGAACAAAAATAAATTTGTGCTCAAACAGAAACTCACTCTGCTTCAGTATATTCAGCTAAGTAAATTATTATCTTCTAGAGTGAGTGTGCCAAAAACACATTTTTTGGAGCTTGGTTTGAAGTCTTTTGCATTTCGTGTTTTCCCAGTACAGTAGATGTTTTGTTATTTGTTTTGGATTGTAGGTTCTCTAGTTCAGGAATTAACCCCAGAGAGTGAATCCTTCTCCCTTTGGGTCGACTCAAACCAGTCACACCACCGTCGCCCTACTGCTAAACACATCAATCTTTTCTACCTCTACATCAGCATGGAAAATGCTTCCTCTAGCAGGCAGTTGTTTCAGTGCTGTGAATGTGTGTGTCACAGAAGAATAGAGCAGCATCCCTCCCCCCCACAAATAGGAAACTTCATCAGATGCATTCAGAGACAGGGAAGCTCATTTGTTCTATCAAGTGACAACAGCATGTTATTAATCAAACCTGACCTCTCATCTTAGTCACGTACATTTTCAAACTCACTTTTTAAAAGCTCACAGTGGCTAAAAAACATTGTGTCACCTATGCAGGATGTGACTGTGCTATTTAATGAGAGCAGCAGAAATAAATGCTTATGAGCAACACCTGCAGTGTTTTAAAACACATCACCACTGCCTGCACTTATTTATATGGCAGTTTATGTTTTTATATACATTTTTCTTTTAATTAAAATGTTAAAAATAACCGCATGAGACACTGTTTAGACATTCTACAATATTGTAATGGGGTATTGGACTGCACGGTAAGCCTCATCTAAGAGGAAAGATGAGAAAAATAAAACACACCAAACAAGATAGGTCACCTAAATGTGGATCTGCTATTATTAATCGAGCCTCACATTTGTTTGTAAAGATTTTTTTGTTAAAACGTTAGTTTAAATTTTTATCTACTCTATCTTTCAGATGTAAATGGATAGGGTTTTTTTTTTTTAAATAAAAAGACAGCCATTCACAATGCAGTCACCAAGGGTAGTACTAGAAACGGCAGCCACGTTTATCAGCATAATGCAAAAGAGAAATGCATGTTTTCCTTTTCATTTACCCAACCCCCTTTAGGTGGCTTTTGCTAGTGACCTGGAGAAGGTGGATCATCACTCAACAAACCCATTAGAGAAAATTGACCTCAAAGTCTCGGCCTACATAGAGCATGCCGTGTGGAAGATGACACTTATTTGCAGCTCTGGGCATGCAATAAAATGTTCAAACACTCAAGAGAGTGCGGCGAGGGATCGCATTTCCGTTTGTACTCTCGCAAAAAAGAGGCAGAGAAACCAGGCTGCTGACGCTCGACTTTCTCTTTCTCTCTCTGTCTTCCTCTCAGTGGTAGTTGCTGCAATCTATTATTATTCCTGCAAATGCATGCTTTCTTACAGTGTACATCCTAAGTAAATGCTGGACCTTGCACCGATTCAAATGAGTTGGAATTGTCCTCCCCTATAACAGATGGCCCAGTAGATAATGATGCCCTTCGCTGTGGTGTCTCAATGCACCCTCGTTGCTGTTGCTATGGCAAAAAAGGGGGAAAGAACATGTAATGGATTCACTGCTTATTAAATTTGCTTTCTCTGTGCCCTCACAATGAATGCTTTTCTCCCTAAAAGAGTGCTGGCCTTGCTAATGTCTCTGGAAGGTTTTATCTGAGAATGCCAGACACCCCCTTATATTATTCCTGAACCTCGAACACTCATTAACCTATTAACTTTAAGCCCCCCAAGAGAAGGCTTTCACTCCCATTCCACCCCATGATGCTATAGAACGAGTCCCTGAACTCTGACATGCCCCCCAGCTGTCTGGGAGAGGAATAGAAAGTTTAAGCAAACACAGACCTAAGTGTACACAAAATGACTAAAATGAGAACTTCCAAAATAGTTTTTTAATTACAAATCTTTCAATTCGTTAACACCTATAAATATATATATATATATATAATTTTGGAGAATACAGGATAATAATGAAAAAAATAATAGTGAAAGGTAATAATGAAAAAATAAATACAATGTAAATGCCGCATGCGTTGCATAGCCACCAAGAGCCTGGCTTTGACTGATTATCAGAAAGAACTGGGAGAGGTAGCGGAGCAGAAGTGGCTCAGGTTGCACCCGTAGTTGTGCACAAAGCAGGGCTCCTCTGTGATGCTACTCTCTCAGAATGAGATTTCAGAGAGCTGAAAGACATTGTGCTCCATTGATGACTTCATTGCTCTGATGTACAGACAACAATGGAGTCTCTCAGCTGCCTGAAACTAGTTTTTTTTCCCAAAATATTTAATAGTATCAGTGTCTGCTCCTTTTTTCCTCTTCTACTTAGCTTTTATTAAAAAAATCAAAAAAATGAAAATGCTGCTTTAAATAGTTTAATGCCGCAACAACCGTATTATGGAAAGATGAGGATGACATGCTAGCTTTATCATTGCCTGAATCTTCTGAATAAATGGTGAATAAAAGCCTAAAACAAATCACAACTGATTAAAAAATAATGATTTATCTCACTGATGCAGAACTTTATATACCACTTATATAATTAATTTTCTTTTAAGATAATATAAAAAATGTATTGCATTAGTTAAATTATATTTGAACTCAGCCTTACATTCCTAGCTAAGGAAATACTTATAATTGTCATCACCATCACTATCATGAGTATGAGTACGAGTAGCATAAATATTAGCGGTAGTAGAAGCAGTAGCAGAAGAGGTGGAGTCGCTACTGCTAGTATCAGAGATATTACTGTACATATGGAGGAGGGTCAGACAGAAAAAAAGACCGACAACAATGCATCTCTGTTGCTGCCTCCAGCTCCCCTCTGCCCCCGACCCCAGTTTGCAGTTTCAGTAAACTGCAGAGCACAGTCTGGTCCGGTTGCCAGGCCTCATGAATGTCATCTGCGGGCCTTTCACCGACAGATCTACAGGGCTGCAGGGGAGCTGGGTCAGCCCTGCCAAAAGGCATCTCGTCTCTATCTGCCTGATGGCCAGGCCTAGCGGGAACAGCCAAAGCCCAACCCCCCGCCCCGCTCCCTCCCTGCCCCTCCCTGTGCTGCAGCAGCGGCAGCAGCAGGCTGGGTAAATAAGGGGTCTGAGCAGCGGTAAATACAGGCAGCACTCCACAAACAAGGCCTGATTACAATGACAAAGGCCGCCACACTTTTGGGTGGAGCTTGCAGCAATTTGAGGCCGCCAGGCCATTGAGTGAGTGGCATACTTAATGGGCTTTGTGCGTGAAAGAAAGGCCCTGGCTACTGGGCCCAGCTGTCACCGTGGTGAAAATCAGACCGATGCAGCTCTCCTCTCTTTCTTAAAAAAAAGAAAAAAAAGAAAACCTTAGTTGGCAGACAAATAAAAGAGAAACCTTTGGTTTAAAAAAAAAAAAAAGAATCTAAATGTAGAGCCCTGAATCTACAGCAATCAAATCAATCTGGTGGAAAAAAATAATAATTAAGGCCAGGGTTTTTAAAACTGTCCTTTGTCGGTGCTGAAGTCTCATTTTGTGTCTGAGCAAAAGCAAATTATTGCTTCAGTAGGGGGACAATTATGTTTGCTCAGTTTATGAGAGTTATTAAAGAATGCATCGTTTGCTACAAATGAATACAACAAAGAACATTGCATAAAGGCTGTAATATGCAGTGCTTGGCAAAAAAGTGAAAAGTTCAAGTCAAAAGAAAATGCTTGACTTTTCTGGGTAGAAAGGAAAGGAAAATAGAGGGAACCACACTTCTGTGTACAAAAAAAAAACAAACAAAAAAACAACAACAACTGCACATAGTTATAAAACTTGCAAACTTAATGACAGTCAGTAATGTATAAATACTACAGAGAATGTCTCTTTTAGCAATAGATGCTATTGTACCAAATATCTTTGATAAGCCGGTCGTACCACTAAGCCCTGGAAAATCAGCTTAGCAGATGTCCTGGAGTATTAGGTGGCTTGTTTCAAAAAGTGAAAATGAAAACTATGGGTGGGGGGTGTTGCACATCCATATCCTCAAACACTGGTTACCGCAAACCCTCCAAATCTTACTCAAGATACAGCCACCCCTCCCCCCTCCCCACACCCTAAGCATGCCTTATTACAAGCCTTTCACTTCTGACTCCCTCCTCCACCACCTCACCCTCCGTGTCTCTCTGCAGGGTGCAGCAGCAATGATCACGCCCTCCCCCCTGCACCCCGCCACCCCTCCCATTCCAGCAGTCGGGACATGGCTCCCCACATTAACTCAAGCCATGTGTTCCCCTTGTTTCACGTCAGATTACAGACTGTAAAGGGGAAAGTAGAAAGGGGGGGGGGGGGTTTTGGAAAAAAAAAACAACAAAAAACAAGAATCCCCAAATATCAATGGCAATTATGGGGCCACCTGGGCTCCCGGAGTGCTCAGACTTGAGGCCGTCACTGTGGACTAATGGCTGCACATTTTTGGGTGGCTGCACATGTCGCTGTTACCATGGGCTCAGGACCTTCCCTTCAGCTGGTACAAAGTGGGGGATTTTTGAGGGCATCTGTATGCAAATTGCATTATGGTATAGAAAAATAACTGGGGGAAGGGCAATGTATGCTATCAGTAGGATACACTCGTCCATGCAGGAGTTCTATTTCGCACAGCGCTGTGACTAGCATTCTTACCTCTCGTGCTACTCCAGCGCAGCTCGTTTTGACAGTCCTGAAATATGCCCTTACACCCCTCCCCCTCCACACATTACTTACTGTATGAGAGGTGCCTGTTTGGAATGCTCCGTGCTAAATATGACCTTCTATTTGGCTCATCCATCACTGTCCCACCTCAGAGGACCTACGCTGGCGAGGGGCTGTGTATAAATAAGAGAATCACACAGACTTGTGTCATCCAGTATAGTTCATTAAAAGGTGATGGGGCTCGTTTACAGCAAAACAATTAACATAGGGAAAGTGACTGGTTATATGTTGCAAAAATGTATTATTCAGCCATGTGAAGACCTCCTTCTTTTGAAGCTTGCAGTCATTTCTGGGAAATACTCTAAGAGCACATCGGGGTGCCTGATGAATGTCTTGTAGGACATGCTTGTAAACCCCCCATGAGGCTTTTCCTATCCAGCTGTGAGGACGCCAAGACCGCTCATGCACAGGTTTATGCGTCCGCGGAAAGGTAACATGGCCAGGAGGAGGGAGGATGAGGCTCAGGAAAAGAAAAGAGAGAAGAAGACGCTCTGACTTCATTCATCTGTCTTGTGATTGTGCTCTCAGGACGGAGAGACACTGCCTGATGGGTAATTGAAGCAGTCACAACACAGATCGGGGGGCAGTGTCACGCCACGCCCTCAGCCCGCCACGCTTTCCTCCAACATGCATGCTGTGACACGCTCGCCCCCCCCGCCCAACCCTCCCCCCCGCCCGCTCAGACACACAGCCTGCACGCTCTCTCCCTTTCTCTCTCTCTCCCTATCTCTCTCCCGCTCTCCGTCAGCCCCTCAGCACAGGGAGGGTTCTCAGTGAGGCGCAAGGTTCTCCTCCTCTCCTCGTCTCTCTCCAACTGGCTCTCCTCCAGTTTAAACAGAAGGCTTAAAAAAGAAGTGGGACCCATGAATAATTCATGGGCCCTGTAATGAAGCGAGTACACTCTTTAAAGTGTTTCTTGTGTAATGGAGTTTCAGGGACAGAGCTATCATTTTCTCTTAATGGTGTTTTCTACGCTACTCCGTGTATTCCTCACCCCCCTCCCCTCAACACGCTCACACCCGACGGTGGTCGCTGTGCAGTGTACAGAAGGCGATTACCAACAGCTGCTGGAGTTTTGTTGCGGCAAAGTGTCCAATTTTCCCTCCATCATTTAAGGAATAAACAGAGTGCTTGATAGAAAAAAATGAGCTGTATGCATTATTGGTCATTGTCATTCCGGAGAGGGTGCACATATTGCTCAGGACCTCGGGGGTGGGGGCCGTCTGAATGGCTGTGCTTCATGCCACAATAGGCAACTACATGATTCTGGATGATTATCAGCAGCAGCAGCAGCTCACTGAGAATGTGCCACACGTTTGGCAGCGATCTTCATTACCAGCCAATAAGCCCCACACCAGATTGAATTATCTTTCCTCCCTCAGAATAACACCAGTAAAAGTGTTTATACATGCTGGCAGTTAGTCATTGCTTTTGGCTCCGAGGCATACGTAAGCCTCTCACCCAGGAGGAAAGGCACAAACAGCCTTGCATGCCTTTTTAGCAGCTAGCTAAACGAAGGAGCCGCAGGAGCCAGAGACCGTGCGCCGCTCTCTTCACAGGCAGAGCCGTAAAACAGGGGAAGGCAAGGGGAGAGGGCAACTGACACACCGCAAACCTCTACCTTAAAACGCAGCTGCGGGAGGAAGCGCAAACAGAGTTCCCTCGAAAAGCAGTGGACAAGATGGCTGTCGCTAGATTATCAGGAGCAGAGATCCCATTGTCTGGGGAAACTAGTTTCACTGCCCCTTTTCTTAAAGACGGGATTTCCCTGTTGGACACTTTCCGGAGCGCACCCTGTACAAGACGCACAGGACAGACCTGATCTCACAGGCATGAATCAAGTTGGTTACTAAAGAAAATAAAGAATTTGCTAAATATCAAGGGTTTGAAATGTGCCTCTCCTGTGATTGGCCCTGGCACACTAAATAGGATATGCCTGATCAGTCCGGGGCTTTGTAACAAACCACAAGATGAGATGAATGAGATCACCCTTCGCAGAAGCAGAAGATTCTGCTCTACACCTGATGCAAGCTCTTCCATTGTGTGTTCAGTGTTTTGAAAAGCAGACTGCTGAGCACTGAAAGATCAGCTGAAAAAAATATATCTTGACCTTTACTGAACAGAGTCAACAGGTGAGCACTATCAACTGCATCTGTGCATACAGAAGGCCTGGGTACAGGAGACAGGGAATGAACCTGTCATTCTCTTTTAATCTCTCTCATTTTCTGTGCAACACCTGCTGTCTGTGGCATGGTGCTGTTAGGACTATGTGTTGAGACAGGAATGCTAGAAAGTTTTCTTTTCTTGGGTGGAAAAGAGCATTCAGCTTGTTTTCGAGCAAACAAACAGTTGGATGCGATGACAAAGCCAAGCTCAGCACCTGCTAGGGCCTTTATTCAGCGTTCAGGACCCAGACTATACACATTAACCCAACCTCTCAATGACAAAGCCCCTCTGCTCTGTGCCCCTCCCCTCTGCTTCAGCAACCCGCTACACATACACCCGTCGTAACCCACCCTGCTCCTGGTGGTCTACCATCCTGTAGGTTTTCATTTCAACTCTCATGTTAAACACCTGACTATACTAATTAGCAGCTGAACAAGATCTCTTGCTTCTGAATGAGGTGTGCTTTATTAGGCTTAGAGTGAAGACCTCAAGGAACCACTGACATACACCTTTAAACCTCACACAGATCAGCTTTTATGGTGTAAAGTCACAAGCATCCAAATATCATACAATAGCACACAACAACTCTGAAGCAACGAAACACAATGGAAATAAAGAGCTTACACAAGCAAGTGCAACCAATACTGAAACAAAGGCACAGGATCAATGTTCATAAACATGCAGCGAGCCTGTATAGAGATATGGGCAATATCAACTGACGGTTTGAAGGGTACATGTGATACAGTTGTTAGAGCACCTCACTCCTGATGCAAAGGTCACTGCTCCAGGTCCCCCTGAGGAGGCTGCAGCTGTCTGAGGCGCAGTCATGTAACACAGATGCTTGCAGAACACTGCACTGTGCATCGGTGCGTTACGGAGTATGTAATATGAAAGAAGGACGTCTGCGCAAATGAAATACAGTATATTCCTTTTCTGAGTCTACTTAAATTGTTGTTTATAGGGGTAATTCAATTTAGATGCTGTGCATACAGTGCACGGGTGTATGTTTGAATATGTGTGTTGTGCATGTGGGCTGCAACCGTGTTTTCCTTTGTGAGTAGGGGTGTGTGTGTGTGTGCATGTGTGCATGTGTGTGTATATGTGTGTGCATGTGTGTATTGTAGGTGTGTGTGTGTATATATGTATGCATGTGTGTAGGTGGATGTGTATATATATATATATATATATATATATATATATATATATATATATATATATATATATATATATATATATGTGGTGTGTGTGTGTAGATGTGTGTGTGTGTGTGTGTCTGCATGTATGTGTCCATGTGTGTAGATGTGTGTGCAGGTATGTTTGGATGTGTGTAGGTGTGTGTGCATGTATGTGTGGATGTGTGTAGGTGTGTGTGCATGTATGTGTGCATGTGTGTAGGTGTGTGTGCATTTAAGTATGGATGTGTGTAGGTGTGTGTGCATGTATGTGTGGATGTGTGTAGGTGTGTGTGCATGTATGTGCGCCTGTGTGTAGGTGTGTGTGCATGTGTGTAGGTGTGTGTGCATGTATGTGTGTATGTGTTTAGGTGCGTGTGCATGTATGTGCGCCTGTGTGTAGGTGTGTGTGCATGTATGTGTGTATGTGTTTAGGTGTGTGTGCATGTATGTGCGCCTGTGTGTAGGTGTGTGTGCATGTATGTGCGCCTGTGTGTAGGTGTGTGTGCATGTATGTGTGTATGTGTTTAGGTGTGTGTGCATGTATGTGCGCCTGTGTGTAGGTGTGTGCGTGTATGTGCATGTGACTGAGAGAGGTGGGGGTGGGGGTCTGTGGAGCTGTATAAACACACAGAGACACTTAGTATTCCAGCCAGCGTGGCTCACGTCTGTCAGGCACACTCGCTGGGATCTGAGCGGGCGAGATTGAAACTTTGAAGGCCTGAAATGTTCATGCTCATGCCTGCATGCAAATGAAGGAAATGACACTCTATTTTTTCTCGCTCTCTCCACTGTGGCTTTGAACACATTACAGGAGAAGGGGGGAGATGTGCAAGAGCAAATATACACAAATCTGCTCATGTGCCGAGGAGGGGGAAAATAGAAAAAAAAAAAAAGATGAGCACATATGTTGCCTCATTTTTTCTGCTTTAAATAATGAAGGTTCTTTTACATCACGGCCGGTTGGGGGAAATTGAATTGCTACACACCCCATATCTATTGATGGAAATCTCTGCAGAGATAAAGTTCATTTCAAAATTCATTCTTACTGTGAAATAAATGAGTTTGCAGCAGCAACAAGGAGCATCGATCCACACATGTTAATGGAGGCACTGTGAAGAACACTGCTCTTCGACCAGCTCTCTGGTATTTCTGACAATGGAGCCTAACAAGATGAAAAGAACAAAAGCAATTCACAGAAAAAAAATGAGATGGAAAAGATCAAGGGCTGCAGGGGGAGTACTGGAGAGGGAGACCTGCATGCAGGGACTAATCCTGCCATTATACCCATCCACCCACGGGGCCACAGAACACATATACTGTAAATAACAGCACACCAAAGTCCGTCACGACCCCCGCATGCCCCACAGTTTGAATGTTTAGGAGAATCTGGTCATGGGCTGGTAATATAATATGTTCACGTCAATCTGGTAATGAAATCAGATCAGGGCTCAGTGTTCAGTCTTTATTTCAGTGACTGGTTTGCAACCTAGTGAGATCAAAGGCATTGGTAATATTACTTGCAGCCTCTTAGCCTTGGAGATGGCTAGAGCATATCTATGTATACATATAGCTTGTTTGTGGTGCAAACATCATGGCAGGGTCTGACACAGCGAGCCATCTAAGTGCTGTGCATGCAGTGAAACACAGCTTACAGTGAGAAGATCTCCTGGAGGCTTAGGTTAGCTGAATTGATGGTTGGAGACATCATTTCACCGAGCTGTTACACTGAGCTTATACGAAAACTAAGCATCTGTGGTTAGCCCACAGCTTGCTATTCCTTGGCCAGTCTGGAGAATACATGTATTGCACTCAGGTACAGCTGAACTGCAGGCAAGCTAGGTCAGTGGAAGTATACTTAATCTTCTCATACAAATAATACAGTGCATGCTACAAGATATATGCACACACATAAAAACAAATGCACACAATGAAACGGAGATCTGAAAAAAACAAAACAATTCTGGTCAATTTCCATTCCCCCAACCCCCAGCTCTTTATTGCCATTTGCCATTGTCCTGCCTGCATTTTCTAAAAAACTTTGTGCAATCTAAACAAAGTGCTCTGTATACTCCTGGGAGAACAAGAGAATGGAATGCAGTAACAAAAGACTGGATGATGGGGAGGGGAGGTGGGCAGGGGAACTGAAACAGAGGGACACAGAATCCAGGAGGACAGCAGAGTGTGTGGTACCCGCCTGGAGCCCAAGGCCGCGGCCCTGTCCTCCCGCATGAGCCCATTATCCCGGCCAGCTGCTCAGAATGCAGCCTGCTGGTCCGAAAAGACCAAAGGAGCCGAGTGTAATTTATTTACTCCGCACAATAGTATGTTTGAACAAGCTCCAGAATATCAGGCAGGGGAGGAGAGGGGTATATGGGGGTGGGGGTGGGGATTGGGGTGGATGTACGGAGGGGGGATGGGGGCACAGAGCCCTGGAGAAGGAAAATGATCACAACCAATGTGCCAGGGTTGCTCTTATAAACCGGATTAGTGGCACGACAAGAAATGCATACATGGGGAATTAAGTAGAAACGTTCTTAATGACCTCATTGCTGAGTGTTATTTTAAGTGCTAATGCTCAGATTAATTATTTACAATTTTGAAAATCCTGATTCATTACGTATGAATATGCAATTAACCGCCCCAATGAAATTAAGTCGCATTTTGGCTACATTTTAAAACATTTCTTGCCGTACGGCCACCGAAAAATGACAAGGTGACACAGCAACATTAGCATGCATGCTTGCTCTCCGACATGAAAGGGGGTACGAGGGTCAGTTTGAGTGCTTCACAGCAGACCCCCCTCCCCCCCAGTCATGTCTGTGAGCACTTCCAGGTCATGCTCTGGCTCAGCAGGAAAGCTGAGCTCTGGACATGGGGCAGTTTCACTGTTTCACCTCTGACCTGGCTGGCACCACAACAGCCCCTCTCTGCTATCTTTCAGGAAGAACAGGTGATTGAGGCCAAATAACCCCAGGCCATATTTTCCTGCTTGTATTTTATGCTTTGTAAAGAAGAGGCTATCTATCTAAATAAAAGTATTCTATTTTAATTATAATATCCCCAAAAATATGTTTGTTTAGATTTTATATGATATATAAATTATATTAATATGGGTTTGAATGATTTTCAGGTTTTAAAAGAATGCCTTTGAATGTTCATCCATGTTATGTGCTCCTCACTGATTGTCATGGTGGTGAAAGTTGCAGTGGATGGGTGGGTTCTGTCAAAGGGAAAATCCCCTCAATAGGGCTTGTTATGTTTTGGATTATTCCCCAAGAAGCACCGCCGCAGCTTCTAGTAGCTGAAATCTGCGCAGATAATAGCATGTGCACGCCGATTTCGCTTCATGCATTTAAACTAGCAGGTTTCAGCTCACCTTATCTATTTCAAATAGTGTGCGCTCTGCTCTGGTCTGTGCTATTTTTCCACTCCTTTCATTTCCCCCATTCTGATCAGGGGCAGGGGGTTATGAGCACTGTATTTAGTCGCCATGGAGACCGCAAACACCCCATACAGAATATTTCATATGGAATAATAATCATCCAATTGTGCTGCCTTTGCTCCTGAACAAAACAGAACAATTTCACGTCAACGGCATAAAATGTTTTACAGAGTCGTATAAATGACAACAGCATGCTAATGTCTCATTTTGACGTATTACTCCACAATATCTGGGACAAAACAACGAACAACAAAAATAATATCAAAGAGACAGGCACAGTGGTGAAGATGGTGGCAAGAAAAAAAACCCATCACCTTTAAGATAATAATAATAAAGACAATCAGAGTATTAACATGAGGAAATGGGCATAACATATACTCATGAAAATATACAATAACATTTGAATTAGAGTTTTGCTGAAAAATATGTTTAAACATGATAAGCCTAACAAAATTTACTTTGTCACTGATAAAGCAATTCACTTTCCATGTGTATACACAAAGGGTTGGCTTGATTTCCTATTGCAATTGATTATAGACTGTCGAATTGTTCATTGTCCAGAAAGAATCATAAACAACTCAATATACCCTACAGCGACATGGCTTGCAAATGCTGTAAACATTCCCAATTACAATACTACAAAATAAAACGGAATGGCATTACCCAGCGAGGGGGAAAAGCTTGTCTCCGTATCGTTCTTCAGCCGTAGAGAGGATTACTTATGACCTCCGACCCTGTAGGGTCAGCATGGCCAGGCCAGGAGCTCTTGCTATGCGTGAACACGTATCACGGACTGTGCAACAGTACTTCACACCCACTGAAGGGCCAGCGTTACATGAACCAGACCTGGCAGTCACTCCTCCCTTCATGCACCATGCTAACTTTCCCACCTTTAGATAGAGCTGCAGCACTGACTCATCTCAGAAGACTGAAGCATTGGTGATCAAGCAGCACTATGTGTCATCTATGGGATGCAATGGGACCCCTACCCCACTGGTTAAGTGTCTTGAATAAGAGAATAGTAATGGGTGGTGGGCTGCAATGATAAAAAAGCAAAAGCTGGAAGCACTGAACTAATCCTGTTTTTAAATGAAAGAAAATAATAAGGTGAGATATGACCATATACACTGTAAGATATAAAAGCATATGCTAGATGAATGTCATACGATGTAATATAACATCTGTCCTTAAATTACAAAATGTGAAAATAATTGAGTTGCTGGTAAAGCAGATATTTTGTCAAATATTAAATGGGCCATTGCCTCTGATGGCTACAGTATAAATATCTATCAATGAATTCCATAGATAGGTAGACAAGAGGCAGACAATAAGAGTTATGGGCAGAATAGCCAGACTATATATTTATATATATCAGAGGTGGGTAACCCGGCTTCAAAGAGTAAAAAGACTGACCATGTATTTGCTTCACCACCATGCACTAAACCAGCTGATTACAATAATTAGTTCTCCTATCATGCTGAAGAGCTATGCTAATTAGAGTCAGCTGGTTTAGTGCATGGTGGTGGAGCAAATACATGGTCAGTCTTTTTACTCTTTGAAGCTGGGTTACCCACCTCTGATATATATATATGGGCACGTTACTCTCAGGATCATCTCTGTATGCATGAGCGGGCAGAATCAACCTTGCAAATTAATTTGGAGAGGAGTAATGAGAATCTGCGCTCCACACAGGCCCGATTTCACAGTCACATCATTACGATAAAATAAACCCCTGCCCTAATGCGGAGCCCGCCAAGGTCAGCCGCCATGTCGCTTAATGGAAGCTGACAGGTGAAAAGTGCTGTCCCTCACTTTCCCATTAAAGTTGCATTTTTTTATGTTGTGCCCCAGAAAAGACTACCACAGTACAGCCTGTTAGTGTAAGGGGGAAACTGGGGGTGTAGGTTATTATTATTATTATTATTATTATTATTATTATTATTATTATTATGGGCGCAGGTTATGGACATCCTCATGAGCACTTGCACCTTCTGTCATCCAGTCACTGAAATGATGCAATGTTTTTAATTTAGTACAAAACTATAATAAAAATCATTTGCACGTTTTATGTGTGGAAAATATATGTGTAATATTCACGCAAAATGCCTAATAGATTTGAAGGAAACATTTTCTGAGATGATTTGTTTAGTCAAGGTGTGGAATATCTCAAAAGAAAATATAACTTTGAACAACTGCCAGCTGCTATCTATCACCTGAAATCATAAAACCAAACGACAATGTCACAAGTAAGAAAATATAAGTCATTGAGTTGTCATACCTAAATTGTGAATATTACAGTATTAACAAACAAAGACAATCTAGTTTATTCAATTACTTTTGAAACCATAGTGACTTAAATCCAGTAAAGTTATCTAGTTGGTTGAACCAAGCATTAACAGATCTGCACACCAGCTTCCTAGGTTAGTATCTGTATGTTAAGCACTATCACATGTAGATGTATTGGCTACAATAGCACAAAGTAGGATTAGTAAATGTTTGCAGAATGATTCAGACATCCCTTTAATGGCATTTTTCCCCATCTTTTGTCTGTGTAACATTTTTTAAACACCCTGAGTTTGGGACAGATCCAAATGGACACCATTAAAAGGAAATATTCCACAGCTATCCTTTTCTAAAATGACTATAATACACATGGCAATTTGTGACAATCGTTTGGTTGAGGCAAGCCAGTACAGTCAATAATAGCCATGCTGACACCATTAAAACATAATTTAAACCGTTCTCTGTGACATATCTGCGGGAGAATGAGTTGACATCACTCAAAACCACATATTTTTTATATTAATGAAGTGCCATTTAGTAAAATTTCTTGTTCTCTGACAGACTCTATTCTTGAATTATTCATTGTTTATTTATTCTGGCAGACTTCTCCTCCCCATTTTATTTCCCCCTTTAACTGACAAAACTCCCTTTAACCTCTATGGATTGTGTTATGGGTTATTTGAATTTCCTGAACTTTTGACAGAGGTCTTTTTTTGTAAAACTAAAATTTTATTAAGCCAGTCATGTAATACCACCATGAAGCTATTTTGACTCTGAAACCATTAATAGAACGATAGGCCACAATGTCAACAAAAGAACATCCATTTTGAATAACCTGCAATGAAAAAGACTAGCAGTGATTGAATAAAAAAATTTTTTTTCACAGTTAGAAAATATGTTATTACCAAGCAAAGGCCAATTGCTGACATGGAATCTCCCAATGGTGATAAAAATGGAACACTTTGTGTCACAGAAGGGAGTGTTGAGTGATGAGTGGTGTGCACCAGCTGGCAGTTTCTGTACCCTGCTGGCCTTGTTCACAAGTTCAGTGCTTCACTATGTCTTGATGGAAACAAACTTTAAATGACATGATTGGTTATGAGGCAGCGTTGTCTGGAGGTGCTTGTTTCAAAGTCAATGCCCTCTTTTATACGGCTGCTTCATATGAATCTTGTATCTCACCAGTAACCACTTAGCACTTCATCTTCATCAATAACCACTTGATTGTGATTCCAATTTGGTCATTTAAATATTTCATAACTGAAATTAAGATTTTTACTCCAATGCTATCGTCAAGCAATTTAGAAAACTACACAAAAATTCAGATATGTCCAGTCACTGCTCGGTCCTCATGAGACCACCTTTCCACTAACAGCAGGGCTGTTAGGAGAACTGTACAACTTCTGGAGCGGTGCAGGCAAGCCACAGATTTCCGGATGAGACATTATGTGAGAAGCCAGTGAATATCCTGCTGACTGAAACCTTCCCACCACGGCCAATGTTCTCAGACTCTCAGCCACAGTTGGATTGCATTGTCAGGAGTCATTCTGGACCATGGGGCACATTATTATACAGATAAATAAATGCCACAGCTGGATATATTAACTGACGCCCCGTTGTTATAATTATTAGTACAACCACTAGTTATAATGATGATACACCAAACGGTGTGTTTTGGTCTCATCCTTATCATTGCATGATAGGGATGAACACCCTAGCTTTCTTTGGGAACTAACATAGTCATGCAAAAAATTTTCTTATGGGTCAGAGAGATCCAATAAAAATAATGACTGCTAATCATGCAGACAAATTTCAGTCTAAATGCCCTTGGACAAGTTCCACTTGTATTTGTTTGTTGATTATGTTTATTTTCAAGTCAGAGAATGCTTTCTGCACTTACAAATTCAAATGATAAAATGTATTATGCATGCTTGGCTGAATGTCACATTCCTGGATTTTAGTTTTTTAAATCTACAATAGCATGCATTCTGGACAGCCTACTTTTTATCTTCACAGGGTACAAAATACATTAATCACTTATTAAATCATATAATCATATTATGTTGTGCATGTGTATATGTGTGTGTGTGTGTGTGTGTGTGTCAAATGACTATGCCCTAAAAATCAAGTTAATCATAGCATTCATGGCAAGGATGATCGTGGTATGCCTTGCAACAGCCTAACAATCTTATTAAGTGCGCTAATGTTCTTGAAACTAAACTATAAATTCATTAACTGTAATGTGGAGCATAAAATGAGATTGAAATCCTTGATAGAAAATCATAACAAAATAGAAAGAACCAAGCAAAGTTAAGCCAAGTACTTAATTTATCTCTGATGTGAAATGGAACCTATTGATCTTGAATTAGACCCCAGATGTTCAGGGGATTCCTGAAACAGTAAACCCATGAAGAGATTGTCTGGACATACTGGGCATCAATAAACTGATTGGGCTATATACAGAATCTGCATTGTCTGCACATTTAATTGCAGATAACTAAAAAAATCACTAATGCTAGGCCATGGTTTGTCTGCTCTGCTAGCTTGTCTCAGCCAACTTTCTCACACCTATTCAGTTTCAAGTCATACATATATCAAAGTCACAAGTCAAGTTTTTAGTGAATTTACCTTGGTGCGCATAAAGTGCAATTCTATCCTGAACCAAAAACAGAGTCAGAGCTCTGGAAGCGAATAATGTCAAGCCTTCCTACCACACAGTCTACAACATAGACAAAACTCCACAGTGTTATACAGAGTTTGGCTCCTGGAAGAAACAGAAGTGAACAAATGGCATGGTTTAGATCCTATCATCACATCAATTTTTTAAATGGTGTGTAGAGTTGAATTAGCATTGAGACCTCTGCTGAGTCAGACCAGGTCATTTAGCATTGTGATCCTATGCTTTAATGTAGAGAAGTAGGGACCCTGTGATGGGGTCTCACATTAGGTCTTTAACAGCACTAAACTGGATTTGTGGTCTTATTCTTATTCGCTGTGATATCTTGGTCTCAGCACCGGATTTGTGGTCAAATGGTTGAGGTCCCTGCCTCGGTCCAGTCTTTGATCTCTTGGTCTTTTGGTCGGATGCAGGGGTCTGCATTCTTTCACTAGAAGGAAGATTTAGTTACCAGGCTTTCCGTCCCTTCTTCCACTGCATCACATAATGGAGCATGTTTCCTCATGCATGAATTTTAATGTGGCAGAGTCTTTATAGTCCAGCAAGGGGGTGAAGACATTTCAATTGGCGTCCCCTTTGGAAATCATTACTGCAAGCTTTAACTTTAATGACTGTTGGTTATGGTAATTTTTAAATTAATCTAAATTAAATGTAATCTAATGTAGCATGTGGCTTAAGTGCATTTAGGCTTGTCTGACAAGGGACAGAAATAGTTTAAAGGATATGCATGATGAAGGAATGGGAAGAATCATTATTATCATTA